>NW_026779939.1:491005-758975 GCF_030144855.1 Hypanus sabinus
ACCATTTTCAAAGCCACTCTTTGCATTGCAACTTACTTACTGTGCAGAATGTAACTGATCTCGGCTGTTCAGGAGGCGGCGCATTTCAGGGGAAAGGGACAGACGGCCCGGTCACATTTCAGTCCGTTGAACGTTCTGCCTGAGCGGGAGAGAGTGGTAAGAGGGAAAGTGTCTTAAATAGGGAGGAGAGTCAAAAAAAGAAGGCTTAGTGAGGAGGTCAGTGAGATAGAAATGCAGAGGAGAGAGAGGGAGTGGAGGAGAAAGGAGAGAGCTGGAGAGAGAAGCGAAATTGATCCGGGGTAGAGGCATTCATGGGAGAGAAATAGGGAGAGTGAGGGGAGAATGAGGGAAGCAGAGAGAGAAAATGATAGACAGAAGTTGATGGAGTGTTTTTGTGAGAACTGCTAAAGTTCCTTCTGTTGGGCTGACGTCGCTGCTGTTTTTATTTTTGCTGTCTGTATGACGGTCCAGTCAGTGTAGCCGCACGCTTTCAATACTTCTCTGAAATACTGATAAACCCCAGCTCATGTTCACATGGGTGAAGAGAGTCAATACTGATAAACCCCAGCTCATGTTCACATGGGTGAAGAGAGTCAAACCTCAGTCTCTGTGCAGCATGTGTTGGTTTCCTCTGAACTTCAATATCGACACGTTCGCATTCTTTGATAAGTGATAAACAGTCTAAAAACAGCAATCTATTGTTTGACTTCGTCTCGGAGGGTGGGGGTTTGCTTACTTCGGTGGGTGTTGCGGGTTGTCCCGGGGCCGTGGTTTCCAGAGCACAGAGGGTCTGAAGCCCCGGCGATAAGCAGAGCAACGGGAGCGCTGACGGTCAAACCAGGAATCAACTGGAGGTTGGGGTTGGGGTGGGGTATTCGTTGCAAATCTGTCTGACAATGGAGGCTCTAAATGAGTGACAATATATCCGACCGTCTTTCCCTCCGCATCATCCCTCACTCTTCCCCTCTTCCATTCATTTCTCGCTCCCTTCTTCTCTTCTGATGTCCCTCCAAATTGCATATTCCTTCACCCTCAATCGGCTCTTCTCTGCATCTCTCCTCCCTCTCTTCCTCCGCCCCTTGACTGTCGTCTCTCTCTCCCTCTCTCTCCTTCTCCCGCTTTGCCCAGTTATTTCGCCCTCTCACTCTCAGTTTTCTCACTCTCTCCCCTATTTCTTTCTGCAGGAATCCACCCTCTATATTTCGACGCTTCTCTCTCCCCACATCTTACCTTCCTCTTATTTATTGCGCTCCCACTTTCTGATCCAGTATACCACGTCTCTCTATCCGCCAAACCCTGACCTTCCGCTCACTCTTCCTCCCTTTGTTTCTCCCCACCCTCACTACTCTTCCACGCGCCACTCTCACCGGTCCAGACCAGCTCCTCTGACACACTCCATCTCCTTCATCTCCTGCTCTTCCTCCCTCTGCTCACGGCTTCTCCCTTTATCAAAGCTCATCTGGTGTTTGCCTGAGTCGATCTGATCCCCGTGTCAACACGGGCTTCCTCTGACAACGGTTACTTCCCCTCGCTGAGTCCAGAGACGCAGAGGATCCTTGAAAGGATGGACGACAGAGAGACGTACATCAATGTGGCGCTCAATAAACCGGAGTCACGGTCTTCATCGAGAAGTGAGTGGGGCAGAGACGGAGGGAGGGAGTTCAATCTCTTTCTGACCCCGGGACTGTGACATGGGACGGTATAGATGGAACATCACTCTGTATCCGAACCCTGGACTGTGCAATGGGCGGTGTGGAGGGAGATTCACTCTCTTTCTGATCCAGGGAGAGGGTAAAGTGACGGTGTGGATGGTGCTTCAGGCTGTGTCTGACCCCTGAGTGTGCGATGGAACGGTGTCGAGGGAGATTCACTCTGTGCTCGAATCCTGGAATGTGTGACGGGACGGTGTGGAGGGAGATACACTCTCTTTCTGTCCCAGGTACTGGGGTAAAGGGGCGGTGTGGACGGTGCTTCACTCTGTGTCTTACACCGGGAGTGTGTGATGTGAGAGTTTGGAGGGAGTTTCAATCACTTTCTGACCACATCAGTGGGTAATGGGACCGTGTTGAGGGATCTTCACTCTGTTTCTGACCCTGGGAGTGTGTGATGTGACGGTGTGGATGGAACTTCACTCTGTGTCTGACACTGGGAGTGTGTGATTGTGACGGTGCGGAGTGAGTTTCACTCCGTGTCAGAACCGGGAGTGTGTGATGGGACGGAGTGGAGGCGAGATTTATTCCTTTTCTGTGCCTGGGAGTGTGTGATGGGACGGAGTCGATGAAGCGTCAACCAGTGTCCGAGCACAGAAGTGTTTGATTGGAGTGTGTAGAGGGAACTTCACTCTGAGTCTGACCCCGGCAGTGTGTGATTGGACCGTGTGTAGTGAGTTTCACTCTGTCTGAATCCAGAAGTGTGTGATGCGGCTTTAAGGAGGGAGATTCACTTTGTTTCTGATCCCGGGAGTGTGCGATAGGATGATTTGGAGGGAGATTCGGTCTATGTCTGAACCTGGGAATGTGTGATGGGAGGGTGTGGAGCGAGTTTTACTGTGTTTCTGACTCTGACTGTTCTGTCCCAAGCTGAACCTGATGTATGGTAGGTGGAACTAAATGTCAAGACCCCCTCTGTTCCCAGGGTCCGGACAGTTGGAGGGCAGATTAACTTTTGTTGCTTTGACTGTTTCGCTGCTGTCTATTCCTGTCGAGAAATCTCATGGCAAGCGCACTGTTAACCCTAATGGTTCCGTGTGAGAGGGAATGCAGGCGAGACTGGGTGAGATACGAGCTCCGTGGGAGGGTCTGTGAGGAGGGAGGGCTCAGGGAAGGGTCGGGGTGGAGACAGAGCAGTGGGAGCGGCGGTATAGAGAGAGGGCTGTGGAAAGGAATGAGTAGATTGCTCTGGGTGGTGGTGGGTACAGAGAAAGCCATGGGATTTGTGGTGTGGTAAGAGTACTGTGTGAGGTTTTAAATTAGGTGCAAGAAGGCGGGAGAGCTGTGTTGTTGGGGGTGTGATGCGAGAACGGGGAGTGCGAAAAACAGCCTGGGCGGAGTTGCGAGGAGGGAGGAGAGTGGAAAGAGGCGGTGAGGAAGGGGTTCTCTATAAAATGTCAAGGACCCTCTCCCCGTTCGAATCCCACTTTCTCATTCCTCTCTCTAACCTGAGTCGCTCTTTCTTCCCCGATCTTTCAAACGCAAATACTCTCTCATCCACTTTTCACCCTCTCTGTCCCACTAATTCCTTTATGTTACCATCCTTCTCACGCTTTCTCCCATTTCCCAACCCTTCTCTCTGTCTTTTCAAGAATCTCTCCCCTTGTACGCCTACTGCTCTCTGTTGCAATTTCCCATCTATGTAATTCCATTTCCGCGCTCTCCCCTTCCCCACACTCACTGCTCTCTCTCTTTCACATTCCCACTCTCTGCCGTTCTCACTGTCCACGCGCACTCTTTCCCTCATTCCCCTCAATTCGTCCCTCCTCCTCCGCTCCATCCTATCTCAGTCTCTGTCCCCGTTCATATCCTGTCGCTGTCCCCCAATTTTCGGATCAACTTAACCTCCTCAACCTCTCGCCCTCTGTATTCACCACGCCTTGCTCTCCCTCACGCTCACCCCCTCTCTTAACTCTATCTTTTAACCCTCTCTCTTTCTCCCTTTCTCTCTCGCACCAATCTGCCTCCGAAATTTACCCTCCAAATCCCCACTATCACCTCTTTCGTTATCCCTCTCACCAGTCTCACTCCCCTTCAGGCATAACCTCGTTCCCTTTACTCCTTCCCTCTCTCTGTCTTTCCTCTTTCTCGCCCCCATTCGCTCCCATCTTCTCGCCCATCGCTCCAATCGCTCACTCCTCAGTCCATTTATCCTTTTCATCCTCACTCTCCTGCTCTGTCTCCTCGGCACTTCCAACGTCTCTCACTTCCAACCCCTACCTCTCTGCCCTCCCTTTAAGCACTCTATGTTCTTGTCTTTCAGTCCTCACCCTTCTCCCATTATTTACCGGTCTCTCCTCCTTCTATTTCTCTCTCTCTCTCATTCTCTCACTTTCTTCCCCAGACAGTCAGACCTCCATCGACTCAGAGTCGATCTTTGGGAAAGACGAACCCCTCATCGATGAGGCTGAGGATTCTCCCACTGCCTCGGGACCCGGCGAGCTGCGAATGACTGCACAGACAGGTCAGAGTTCACAGTAACGCCGCCATTCTGAAGGGGTCATGTGCCAAATCCCAAGTGTCCAAGTTCCTAATGCATCTGCCTCGACCACTACCTCTGGCAATTTGTGCCATGGACTGCCCACCATCTGGGTAACAAAGGGTTATTAATCGGCTCTCCAATTCAATGTGTTTGCATGTTTCCCATCTGATTTTGACCTGCGAGCTCTGGTTCCCGATTCTCCAAGATGATAGAAAATAATTCTACGTATTCAGTGTGTTTCTGCACCTCGTAGCCCTAAATACCTCTGAAAGGTCACCCCTGCACTGCAAGGAATGTAGCCCCAACCTTCCTGACCTCTCTCTGTAACTCGCCCCATCCGGTTCCGACAATGTTATCGCAAATCTCCATTGTAATAATGATCAGAGTCGTATTTACCGACAAGGACCTTGATTATCTAATTTACCAAGCACGTGAGATTATACACTGAATACCTTGTGTTCACACCGGCTAACTCACCCTGACCTTCCATGCACAGTCAGAGAACAGAAAAGATATCGCCAATTGAAAAGGAGGTTCTTCTGCTGGCCACATGTTCTTCGTAGCCGCGTCAAAAAGTCCACGGGTTCGTAGGGCACCCCACATCCACGATAATTGTTCTCACGCAGAGTTACACCCGCCAGAAGAATTGAAGCGTTGTTTTATATTAATTACTTAAACATTCACCTATTGCATTCCAGTGTCATTGGCTACAGGTCACGTATCTGACTGTTAACAGTTTTCATTGGCTCTGCTCCAGGCCTGCATCAATTTTTCTCCTCTGACCAGCAAGTTACAATCTGCCATTTATGACACTTTGTTCTCAGTCAGCCTGAATCGAGCAGATCTGGCAGGCCCAAATCCACGGACTCTATCCACACTTCCCGCTGCGTCACTGAAGCAGCTACCGTAATAAAGATTCTCTGGATATAACCATATAACAATTACAGCACGGAAACAGGCCATCTCGACCCTCCTACATCGTGCCGAACGCTTACTCTCACCTGGTCCCACCGACCTGCACTCAGCCCCATAATCCTACATTTCTTTCCTGTTAATATACCTATCCAATTTTACTTTAAATGACAATATCGATCCTGCCTCTACCACTTCTACTGGAAGCTCGTTACAAACAGCTACCACTCTCTGAGTAAAGAAATCCCCCTTCGTGTTACATCTAAACTTTTGCCCCCTAACTATCAACTCACGTCCTTTTGTTTTCAATCTCCCCTACTTTCAAAGAAAAAAGCCTATCCACGTCAACTATATCTATCCCCCACATAATTTTAAAAACCTCTATCAAGCCCCCCGCCCCCCCCCCTCAACCTTCTATGTTCCAACGAATAAAGGGCAAACTTACTCAAACTTTGCCTGTAACTTAGGTGCTGAAACCTAGGTCACATTCCAGTCAATCTCCTCTGTACTCACTGTATGTTGTTGACATCATTCCGATAATTCCCTGTCCACAACTTTACACAATACACCGAATTTGACCTCACCAATGTCTTGTACAATTTTAACATTACATCCTAACTCCTATACTCAATGCTCTGATTTATAAAGGCAGGCATACCAAAAGCTTTCTTCACCACCCTATCCACCTGAGATTCCACGTTCAGGGAACTATGCACCATTATTCCAAGATCACTCTATTCTAATGCGCTTCTTGATGGCCTACCACTTATCATGTATATCCTATTTTGATTATTCCTACCTAAATGTAGCACCTCACACTTATCAGCTTTAAACTCCATGTTCCATCGTTCAGCCCACTCTTCTCACTGGCCTAAATGTCTCTGCAAGCTTTGAAAACCTACTTCATTATCAACATTCACCACCTACCTTTAGCATCATCGGCATACTGACTAATCCAATGTTCCACCCCATCATCCAGATCATTAATGTATATGACAAACAACATTGGGCCAGTACATATCCCAGAGGCACAACACTCGTCAGCGGCCTCCAACCTGACAAACAGTTATCCACCACTACTTTCTGGCATCTCCAAACCAGTCACTGTTGAATCCATTTTGCTACTTTAATATTAATGCCTAACGATTGAACTTATGAAACTAACCTTCCGTGCGGAACTTTGTCCAAGGCCTTACTGAAGTACAGGTAGACAACATCCACTGCTTTACCCTCGTCAACGTTACTCGCGAGCTCTTCCAAAATTCAATAAGGTTTGTCAAACATGACCTTCCACGCACAAATCCATGCTGACTGTTCCTAATCAGTCCCTGTCTATCCAGATAATTATATATACCATCTCTAAGAATACTTCTATTAATTGGCCCACCACTGATGTCAAGCTGACAGGCATATAATAGCTAAGTTTACTCTCAGAATCATTTTTAAGCAAAGGATCCACATGAGCAATACGCCAGTCTTCTAGCTCCATCCCCGTTTCAAACCACTGCGACCGACCCTGTATAATTGACTTACAACCCACCCCCTCTCCACACATACACCCCCACATTGGGGGAAGATACGAAAACAAGCTTCGTCAGGCTCAAAGACAGACTCTACACGCTTTTATCAGATTATTGTACCTGCGTTAGCAGGTCACAGTCCATATTATTGACGTCACTCAATGTGTCACGTGCTATACTCACAAGTGTACAAGACACTTCGTCCCTTCGCTTCCGCTCCCTCCTGCCGGTCTCTCTCCACGTTCATCTAGTTTCGCTCTCCTCCAACTTTCCTTTCCACTACCCCTGCACACCCTCTCGACCGTCGGTCTTAACCCTCTCTCTTTAACCTATCTCCCTTTCTCTATCGCTCCCTTTGTCTCGCACCCTTCTGCCTCCCAAAGTTATCCTTCCAATCCCCACTCTCACCTTCGATTTCACTATCCCTCTTTCTAGTCTCACTCCCCTTCCGGCACCACCTCGCGCTCTTTACTTATTCCCTCTCACTTTATTTCCCCTTTCTCGCCCCCATTCTCTCCCATTTTCTCGGCCATCACTGCAATCGGTCTGTCCGCACCCCATTTATCCTTTTCATCCTCAATCTCCTGCTCTGTCTCCTCGGATCGTTCTCCACACTTCCCCCACTCTCTCACTTCCAATCCCTACCTCTCAGCCCTCTCTTTCCGCACTCTATGTTCTTGTCTCTGTGTGTTCACCATTCTCCCAATATTTAACGGTCGCTCATGCTTTTATTTCTCTCTCTCTCATTCACTCACTTTCTTCCACAGATTCTCAGACCTCTACCGACACAGAGCTGAACATTGGGAAAGATGAACCCCTCATCCATGAGGGTGAGGATCGTCCCATCGCCTCGGGACCCGGCGAGCTGCGACTCACTGCACAGACAGGTCGGAGTTCACAGTACCGGCTCCATTCTGAAGGGGTCACGTGTCAAATACCAAGTGTCCAAGTTTCTAATGCATCTGCCTCGACCACTATCTCTGGCAGATTGTGCCATGGACTGACCACCATCTGGGTAACAAAGGGTTATTAATCGGCTCTCCAATTCAATGTGTTTGCATGTTTCCCCTCTCAACTTGGACCTGCGAGCTCTGGTCCCCGATTCTCCAAGGTGATAGAAAATAACTCTACGTATTCGCTCTGTTTCTTCACCTCGTGGCTTTAAATACCTCTGAAAGGTCACCCCTACACTGCAAGGAATGTAGTCCCAACCATCCTGATCTCTCTCTGTAACTCGCCCCATCGGGTTCCGACAATATTTTCGCAAATCTCCATTATAATAATGATCAGAGTCGTGTTTACCGACAAGTACCTTGATTATCTAATTTACCAAGCACGTGAGTTTATACACTAAATACCTTGTGTTCACACTGGCTAACTCACCCTGACCTTCCATGCACAGTCAGAGAACAGAAAAGATATCACCAATTGAAAAGGAGGTTCTTCTGCTGGCCACATGTTCCTCATGGCCGCGTCAAAATGTCCACGGGTTCGTAGGGCACCCCACATCCACGATAATTGTTCTCACGCAGAGTTACACCCGCCAGAAGAATTGAAGCGTTGTTTTATATTAATTACCTAAACATTCACCTATTGCATTCCAGTGTCATTGGCTGCAGGTCACGTGTCTGAACTTTAACAGTATTCATTGTCTCTGCTCTAGGCCTGCATCAATTATTGTTCTCTGACCAGCAAGTCACAATCTGTCGTTGGTGACACTTTGTTCTCAGTCAGCTTCAATCGAGCAGATCAGACAGTCCCAAATCGATTTCCACACTTTCCAATGCGTCGCTAAAGCAGCTACTGTACTAAAGACACCATATCTAACCATATAACAACTACAGCACGGAAACAGGCCATTTCGACCCTTCTATTCCGTGCCGAACGCTTACGTCACGTAGTCCCACCGACTCGCCCTCAGCCCATAGCCCTCCATTCCTTTCCTGTCCATATAACTATCCAATTTTACTTTAAGTGCCAATATCGAACCTGTCTCTACCACTTCTACTGGAAGCTCGTTACACGCAGCTACCTCTCTCTGATTAAAGAAATACCCACTCGTGATACCCCTAAACTTTTGCCCCTTAACTCTCAACTCACGTCCTCCTGTTTTCAATCTCCCCTACTTTCAAAATAAAAAGCCTATCCAAGTCAACTCTATCTATCCCCCTCATAATTTTAAATACCTCTATCAAGTCTCCCCTCAATCTTCTATGCTCGAAAGAATAAAGGCCTAACTTGCTCAACCTTTGCCTGTTACTTAGGGGCTGAAACCCATTAACATTCCCATAAATCTCCTCTGCACTCTCTCTATTTTGTTGACATATTTCCTATCATTCGGTTTCCACAACTTTACACAATACTGCAAATTTGGCCTTACCAAAGTATTGAACAATGTTAACATTATATCCCAACTCCTATACTCAATGCTCTGATTTATAAAGGCCGGCATACCAAAAGCTTTCTTCACCACCATATCCACATGAGATTCCACCTTCAGGGAAATATACACCAACATTCCTAGATCACTCTATTCTACGTTTCTTCATGGCCGTCCTTTTATCATGAATATCCAATTTTGATTATTCCTACCTAAATGTAGCACCTCACACTTATCAGTTTTAAAATCCAACTTCCATCATTCAGCCCAGTCTTCTCACTGGCCTAAATGTCTCTACAAGCTTTGAAAACCTACTTCATTATCCACAAAGCCACCTACCTTAGTATCATCTGCATGCTTACTAATCCGATATACCACCCCATCATCCAGATCATTAATGTATATGACAAACTACATTGGACCCAGTACATATCCCAGAGGCACAACACTAGTCACCGGCCTCCAACCTGGCAAACAGTTATCCACCACTACTCTCTGGCATCTCCCACCCAGCCACTGTTGAATCCACTTTGCTACTTTAATATTAATACCTAACGATTGAACCTTCCTAACTAACGTTCCGTGCGGAACCTTCTCCAAGGCCTTACTGAAGTCCATATAGACAACATCCACTGCTTTACACTCGTCAAGGCTACTCGCGACCTCTTCCAAAATTCAATAAGATTTGTCAAACACGACCTTCCTCGCACAAATCCATGCTGACTGTTCATAATCAGACACTGTCTATCCAGACAATTATGTATACCAACTCTAAGAATACTTTTATTAATTGTCCCACCACTGACGTCAAACTGACAGGCATATAATTGCTAGGTTTACTGTTAGAACCCTTTTTAAACAATGGAACCACATGAGCAATACGCCAGTCCTCCAGCACCATCCCAGTTTTTATCCACTGCGACCGACCCTGGATAATTGACTTACAACCCACCCCCTCTCCACACATACTCCCCCACATCGGGGGAAGATACGAAAACAAGTTTCGTCGGCTCAAAGATAGATTCTACACGCTATTATCAGATTATTCTACCAGCGCAAGTAGGTCAGATACCATATTATTGACGTCACTCTCAATGTGTCACGTGCTATACTCACAAGTGTACAAGACACTTTGACCCTCCACTTCCGCTCCCTCCTGTCTGTCTCTCTCCACGTTCATCCCGTTTCGCTCTCCCCCAATTTTCCGATCCACTACTCCTCCATACCCTCTCGACCCTCTGTATTCACCCGCCACTCTCTACCTCATGCTCTCTCCCCTCGCTCCTAACCCTCTCTCTTTAACCTCACTCCCGTTCTCTATCGCTCCCTTTGTCTCGCACCCCTCTGCCTTCCAGATTTAGCCTCCTAATCCCCACTCTCACCTTTTCTTTCGCTATCCCTCTCACTAGTCTCACGCACCTTCCGGCACCACCTCGCTCTCTTTACTTATTCCCTCTCCCTGTCTTTCCCCATTCTCGCCCCCATCCACTCCATTTGTTCGCCCATCGCTTCAATTGCTCACTCCTCACTCCATTTATCCTTGTCATCCTCACTCTCCTGCTCCGTCTCCTTGGCTCTCTCCCCTCACTTCCACCTCTCCTTCACATCCAATCACTACCTATCAGCTCTCTCTTTAGGCAATCTATCTTTTTTGTCTCTCTGTCCTCACCATTCCCCCATTATTTACCGGTCTCTCCTGCTTCTATTTCTCTCTCTCTCTCATTCTCTCACTTTCTTCCCCAGGCCGTCAGACCTCCATCTACAAAAAGCTGAACATTGGGAAAGATGACAGTGAAGATCCTCCCATTGCCTCGGGACCCGGCGAGCTGCAAGTCACAACACAGACAGGTCAGAGTTCACAGTGAAGACGCCATTCTGAAGGGGTCACGTGTGAAATCCCAAGAGTCCATGTTTCTAATGCATCTGCCTCGACCACTACCTCTGGCAGTGTGTGCCATGGAGTGACCACCATCTGGGTAACAAAGGGTTGTCACTCGGCTCCACAGTTAAATGTGTTTCCTTCTTTCTCCTCTCAGCTCAGACCTGTGAGCTCTGGTCCTGGGTTCTCTAAGTCGAGAGAAAAGACTGTTTATTTACACCTTCTCTACAGGGTACCCACATCTCTGGTGCTGTGTTCCCTGGAGTTCACGAAAATGGGGGAGGGAGCTCATGAAACATTCCGAATGTTAAAAGGCCTGAACAGATCAGACACGGCAACGTTATTCCCAATAGTAGTGTAATCTAGGACGAGAGGACACAAGCTCAGGATTAAAGGATGTCCAGTTAGAACGGAGACGCAGATAAATTCCTTAGGTCAGACGGCGGTAAATCTGTGGAAATTGTTGCCACGAGCGGCTGTGAAGCCAAGTCACTGGGTGCATTTAAGGCAGGATGGATAGGTTATTGATTAGCCGGCATGGGGAGAATGCAGGGGAGCGGGGATGACTGGAAGAATTAGATTAGGGCATGTTTGAAAGACGGGGCAGTCTCGATGGCCTGAATGGGTTACTTCTGCTACTATATCTTATGGTGTCATGTCTTGTGGTCTTTCCACAGCTGCGCATGTTCAGCAGTCTAAAGTAAAGTTCGGAAATAGACCGTACCGTCTGATCTGCCTACTTTGCCTAGTTACGTCCGCCTTCATCGTGATTGTGGTCGGACTCTCGATCCACGGTGAGTGGAATGGTCTCCGGGTGGAGTTAGACCGTGAATAAGGAGAGTAGAATGAATTGTTGTTGTAAAACACCACACGGAAACCGACACGCCCCTTAGCGGAACACCGATTCAAACCATTCACCATGACAAGGAGACACCCGTGGCCTTTAGCGTAACAAAACCAAGACTCGCCCTGACACAGTCACTCCATTCACTATAACATCAACAACGCTGTCACCGTTACGACCTTCAACGAGACACAAATTATGTCCTAACCGCGACTCGGACACGACCATCGCTGTGATACACACACAGCAGTCACACTGACTGCAACACACCCCTCATTGTAATGTCGACATGCCACTGACCGTGTCACTGATAAACTCCTCAAGGCGACACCGAAACACACCTCACAGTGACTCCGACACGCTCTTCACCGTGACACTGCGGTAACGTACACCGTGACAACTTCACGCTCCTCAACGTGATCCGCTCCGCATCGCATAGTGATTAACACTCACACGTCAATGTAACACCCCTTGCCGCGACAGTATCAACGCTCAACATAACACCGATGCTCCGCTCACTGAGGCAATTCCCAACACCTCACCCTGACACAGGCAAACCCATGAACGTGATAACGACACCTAAGTTCACAATGACACCGACATAGCCATCTCCATCACACCGACACACACCTCAGCGTGACAATCGGACATACGCCGTGAACATGACATGCCTCTTCCGGTGACACAGCCACACATTACACTGATACTCCACCCGCCATGACACTACCAGACCCCTCCCTCTGACATTTCCCTCTCTATGACATTTCCCTCGCCGTGACATCGAGATACTCTTCATTGTGCGCCGGCACACCTCTGGCCGGGGCACAGAAACTCCTATCTCAGTGACACCGACACGTCCCTCACAGCAAATCGGACATGCCCAGCGCTGAGACAGGGAATCTGTTATCACAACGATACTGACACAGACCCCATTGTAACAACAAACAAATCCTTCACCAGGGCATTGATGACCCCTCAGAGTGATACACCTCTCAGCGCGACACAGACACACGCTTCAAGGAAGCGCCGCCGCCCCGCACTGTGTCACCAGCACATGATTCACTGTGACCCCCTTCACCGTGACGCTGACACAACACTCTCTGTGACCCGTTAGGTACCGTGACGCTGACTCACGTGTCACTGTAAACGCTAAACATCCTTCACCATCTCTCTCAGTATTACAGATTCGTCAGTCTCTTAAACGAATGCACAGCGAACTCCGTCACCAGTTCTCTGAGATGGAAACGAAGTACAGATCTGTCAACGAAACCAAGGCTCGAATCTGTGAATTACTGACCAGCAGAAGAGGTGAGGCATCATCCCCCTCTTTCACCCGCTCCTCATCACAGGGCAGGCATGGAGAGAGGAAGCGTCACTCTGTGCTTGACATCGGGAGTGTGTGAAGAGCTGATATGGAGGGTGATTCACTCCGTGTTTGACCCGGTGAGTGTGTGATGGGGCTGCGTGGAGGAAGTTTCACTCTATCACTGAATCCAGGAGAGTGTGATGGGACGTTGTGCAGGTGGATTCACTCTGTGTCTGACCTCGGGACTGTGAGACGTAACATTACAGCTTCACTCTAAGTCTCACACCAGGAGTGTGTGATGGACAGTGTAGAACCAGCTTCGCTGTGCGTCTGACAGCGGTATTCTGTGATGGACAGTGCCCAGAGAGATGTACCCCTGTCTGACCCCCGAAGGGTGTTATGGCACCATGGAGAGAGGGTTTCACTCATGAATCCGGGAGAGTGTCACAGCCGGTGCAGTGGGGTCTTCGCTCGGTGTCTGAATCCGGGAGTTTGCAATGGAACAGTGGAGAGATAGCTTCCGTTTGTGTCTGATTCCGGGAGTGAGTGATGCCACGGTGAAGAGACAGCTGCATTCCGTGTCTGACCCCCGGAGTGTGTGATGGAGCTGTGGAGAAACAGCAAGACTGACAAAGCCTGTGTGTGATTGTATTTCGTGAAAGTATCAAAATTCTGTTCTCTGACTCCGGGAGTGTGTGATGGGACGTTGTGGAGGGAGATTCACTCTGTGTCTGACTCCGGGAGTGTGTGATGGGACGTTGTGGAGGGAGATTCACTCTGTGTCTGACTCCGGGAGTGTGTGATGGAACGTTGTGGAGGGAGATTCACTCCGTGTCTGACCCCGAGAGTGTGTGATGGGACGGGGTGGATGGAGATACATTCTGTGTCTGATCCCGACAGTGTGTGATGGGACGGTAGGGATATTGATACGCTCTGTGTCTGAGCTCGGGAGTGTGAGATCGGACGCTGTGCAGGGAGCTTAAATCCGCGTCTCATCCCGTGTATGTATAATGGGAGCCTGTGTTTGACACTGTGAGTGTGCGACAAAAGTTTTTACGGGAAGTGAGGTGAGGTGGGTGAGTGCGTTTGGGGGGAGGTGGGGAGGTCATGTGTGTATCTGACACCAGGAACAGTGACGCGTGCCTGGATGGCTTTTCGCTCTGTGTCTGAAACCAGTGGTGTGTGATCGGGCGGGGCGGAGTGAACTTCTCTCGTTTTCAGAACCCTGTGTTGTGTGATGTCACCGGGTAGAAGGAGCATCACACTGTGTCTGACCCCGGGAGTGTGCGGCGGGATGGTGCAGAGAGTGTTTCATTTGTATCTGATCACGGGCGTGTGTATTGTGTAGTGTGGAGGGAGGTTCACACTGTGTTTGTCCGCATGAATCTGTGATAGGAGCGTGTGCAGTGAGCTTCACTCCAAGTTTGACCCATGGAGTGTGTGATAGTGCGCTGGTGAGAAAGATTCACTCTGACACTGACCAAGATCGTTTGTGATGAGACAGTGTGGAAGGAGAACCACTCTGTTTCTGACTCCGTGAGTGTATCAGGGGAGGGGGTAGAGGCAGGCTCAATCTGTGCCTGACCGGAGAGTCTGTGATGGATGATGTGGAGGGAAATTCACTCTGTGTCTGACTCCGTGAGTGTATCAGGGGAGGGGGTAGAGGTAGGCTCAATCTGTGCCTAACCGGAGAGTCTGTGATGAATGATGTGGAGGGAACTTCTGTGTCTGATGATGTGAATCTGTGATGGGACGTTCTCGGGGGATTTTCATTCTGTGCCTCTCCCCGGGTGTTTGCGATGTGACAGTGTGGTACAAGATTCACTCTGTGTCTTGACCCCGGGAGTGTGTGATGAGACAGTGTGGTACACGATTCACTCTGTGTCTTATCCACGGGAGTGTGTGACGGATGGTGTTGAGAGAGAGTCACTCTGTGTCTTGACCCCGGGAGTGTGTGATGGACGGTGTGGTACGAGATTCACTCTCTGTCTGACCCCGGGAGTGTGTGCTGGGTCAGCGCGGAGGGAGATTCACTCTGTGTCTGGCCCCGGGAGTGTGTGTCGGACGGTGTGGTGGAAAACGTCACTGTGTCTGATCCTTGTTAATGAGATGGGACGGTGGGGGAGTGTGGGGAGGGGATTCACTCTGTGCCTGATTTCAGGTGTGCGTGATGGGACCGCGTGGAGAGAATTTCACTTTGTGTGTCACCCCGTGTGTGTGTGTGATGAGAAAGTGTAAAACGAGATTCACTCTGTGTCTCACTGTTCCTTGACCCTGATTTCCAGAGCAAACTTGTTCCGAGGACTGGGTCACAAATAAAGATCGGTGTTATTACGTCTCCACGTATGAAACATCTTTCCGCAAAGCGATGCAAGAATGTTCAAACCGTGACTCAAGGCTGCTGGAAATCAATTCAAGGGCTGAAGAGGTATGTGTCACAACACGAGAAGGTCCCACAGTAACACAGGAATCATCAAACACCCCCAGGGTCATACACAGAGTGAAGCTTCCTCCACACCGTCCCATCACACACACCCGGGGTCAGACACAGAGTGATTATTCCTCTACACGGTCCCATCACACACACCCGGGGTCAGACACAGAGTGATTATTCCTCCACACCGTCCCATCACACACTCCCGGGGTCAGACACAGAGTGAATCTCCCTCCACACCGTCCGATCACACACCCCCGGGGTCAGACACAGAGTGATTATTCCTCCACACCGTCCCATCACACACTCCTGGGATCAGACACAGTGTGAATATTCCTCCACACCGTCCCATCACACACCCCCGGGATCAGACACAGAGTGAAGTTCCCGCCACACCGTCCCATCACCGATTCGTGTCGTAATCAACATTGAGAATCTACGTGGGTAGTTTTCAATTCTTGGCATTAATTAAATAAATTTAATTTCCCAGATCTTTGTATCCAACAAACTTTTATACAGAAACCGTGCACACTGGATTGGGAAATGCGAAGCCGGGTGAGATTTGAACTGATATGTGGCGAGAGAGTTGGACATTGCAATAGTCCTGACGGTTGAACGTGGGATTAGTTTACGATTAGACTGTAGGAGGTTGTCGGGAGCATGTGGTACAATGGCAACATTTTCGGGCCGGCACGGGTCTGTCGGGGAAGGACAGGACAGTGGGAATATTTCGGAAACTGCCAGTGGGCAGTAGGGAGAGATCAGTGACAGGGATTATTTTGGTACTGACATATGTGGGTGAGCACAGCGCGGGGCAATGGGATCATTTTGGACATAGCGGCCGGGTTGTGAGGAGAGGAAGCAAAAGTGGGATTAGTTTAGTGAGTGATTTAGATCTGAGGGGTCGGAGAATGACAACAGGATTAAGTTGGAGACAATACAGGGCGATGGGCGCACAGTGGGTTAATGGGATTAGTTTGCGAACTGACGCAAGGATGTGGGAGAGAGGGTGCCAGTGGTATGTCTGGAGGCGGACCAGAGGCTCTGGCGAGAGCGAGGAGTAGGGGTATCAGTTAGGATGCAGATACGAAGCTCTGGGTCGAAGGTTGGGCTGCGGGATTAATCTGGGACCGGCACAGGGCTCAGGGAAAAGTGTAGAACAGTGGGATTCATTTCGGGACAGCCATAACTCTGTGTAGAGACGGTGGGACTGTATGGTTCGATAGGAGAATGAAACAGATCAGAGGGGAGAGGGTGGGCCTGTTCGTTTCGTGTGGGGACAATCAGTATGAGGAAGCGGTTCGGTCGGATTAGTTTGAGAGACACAGGGCTGTGGGGAGACATTGAAACTGTTGTATCTGTCCGGGTACTGGCACGGGACCGGGGTGAGGGAGTGGATTAGTGGGATGAGTTCGGGGACATTACACAAGCTGTTAGTAGAGAGCGAATTCATGGGATTAATTTATGGACGGTCTCCGCTCGGGTACTCTGCTGGAGCTGTTTTGTCTCTGTTGACATTGTTTAACCCTCTTGGATAGGACTGTGGGCTTGGCCCTCCTGTACAATGCGTCCCCGGGGACGTCCGACTGTAGAGACTGCGAGCCACACGGAGGGAGTAATCCTTGTGATTCTGATCGGCGTTTCATCTGCGAGAAGTCGGCTCCTTTGTTCCCGGATATTCCTGAAAAGATCCAGGGTCTCTGCCAAAAGCCAGTGGAGTCGTCATGAATCAAGTGACTACTCCCATTTTCTCCTCCTTCTCTCTCCTTCACGCTCACTCCTAAATCCTTTCAAATTTGCTCCCCACCTACTCTGCCCCTCCCTCCTACTCCATCTCCTCCTCTTACCGCAAGCACATTCTCTGCACCAGACACCGACAAATCCCTCCAGCCATCTATGCCCTTCTTTCTCGCCATTCCTACCATCCCGCTCTTCCAAGCTACATCTACCATTCCCTCTGCCCCTCACCTCCCCAAATTACAAACTTTCTCCGCCCTCTCTTTCCCTGCAATCTGTGCACTCTCTCCCCTTTCCTCCCCCAGGAACTCTCTACCTCCCCTCCCCGTTATCTCTAAACTCTCCGTCTCCCTGATCCCTCTCTCTCTTTCTGCTTTCCACACACTCTCATCTCAACCCTATGCCGTCTGGTGCTCGACAACCCAACCCTGGGTAAAAGGCTATGCTTAATACCTCTGTCTGTGCGCCTCTTGGGTTTATGGAAATCTGTAAATTACTCTCCAATTGTAAACTACTCTCCAAGGAATAAAATCCCAACTTTCCCTCCCTCCCACCAGAACTCAGTCCTCCGAGTTTCGGCAATATCCCGTAGAACTCACTGCACATTATATCCAGTTCACTTGCATTTCTCCTAAAGCAGGGCGGCCTCACCGACGTCTTGTACCGCGGCAACGTGACCTCACGACTCCTGTACTCGGTGTGACTGGTGAAGACCAGCGGGCCAAGTGTCCTGTCCACCCCATCGGATGTTTTCCACAGGAATCTCTGTCTCCTTTATTATCTGAAACTTAGTAAACCTGGAAGTTGTTGTTTTGCTGCATCGATACGGAGCAAAGAATCAATGTAAATTACCAAAAAATCGTAATAAAAACCTGAAAAATGTGGAGGTGGTGCACATGCGTTCGTAAACGTGCTGCTAGAAGTAAAGAAGGTGATTCTGAACGGTTGAGTGTTCAGGCTTCTGTACCCCTGACCCGATTGTAGCATTGAGCAGGGAGCTTGACCCGGGGTAAGGGGCCGCACTGATGGATACCCCCTTCTCGAGGCATCGCATCTTGAAGATGTCCTCGATGCTGGGGAAGGCGCTGCCTTTGACGCTGGTTGATTCTACACCCCTCTGCAGCCTCCGGTGACCCTGTCCCTTGCGGCCTCCACACCAGGCGGCGATTCTACAAGTCAGAATGCTCCCAACGTCCATTTGCAGACATTTCTTTGTCTTCAGTGAAAGGCCAAATCTTCTCAGACTCCTGACGTTGTCACACTTTCTGTAATGGGAGAGGTATGCGTGGCGTTGACGGCAAGTGTAGAGAATGGTCCGGAATACACTCAGACTCTGACGCGAAATAAACAAAACGACAGTGACGAAAATCAAAGATTAGATCACAATCTGTAGCATTAGAAATGCTAATACAGCACGAGCCCTTTAATTCTGCCGGACAATAATTGGCAGTCAGAACCTAAAAGGGAAAGTGACAGCTCACCATGCTCCGGGTAATGGAGGTTCCGAATCCCGGATGCCTGCCGATGCAGACACTTTCTTCCTGTTTACATGCCCAGTGTAGATCCTCTGAGAAGCTGACACTCAGCAACACAGGAACTTCAAATATGATCATAGGATAGAGAGGCAGAATTAAGCTCTTTGGCAAATCGGGTCTACTCCGTCATTTCATGATGGTCGATCCATTTCCCTCGCAGCTCCAATCTCCCGCATTCTCCCTGTACCTCTGCGTGGCCTGACTAATCAAGATTCTCTCAGCCTCTCCCTTAAACTTCAGGTCGTAGTATTCGCAGTCTGTTGTGGCAACAGATTCCATAGGTTCATCCCAGAAAGGCGAATGAAATTCTCCTCATCTGCGTTTTAAAATGACGTTCCACTATTCCACGTGGGCCCACTGGCCTTAGACTCTCCCGCCATAGGGAAACTTCTCTCCACATCTATTTTATCGAAGCCTTTAAGCATTTGATTGTTTACAAAAACACCAACCACCACCCTCCCACAACCCCACCATTCTTCTGGGTCACAGCCATGAAACGCCCCTGATTTGATAAAGGTTTCAATCACGGAATCATTTCCGTGAACTTCCTTTCAACCCTTTCCAATTCAAACACATCCGGCCGGGTTAGGTGAAGGACCCGGAACTGCTGACAATCTTCCTTGAGACCTCACCAGTGCTTTATAAAGCCTCAACGTTACACCCCTGCTGTTCTATTCTAATCCTCTCGACGTGAATGCGACATTGCATTTGGCTTCCTCGCCACCGACTCCGCCTGAAAATACATCTTTAGGGAATCCAACACAAGGACTCCCAAGTCTTTTTGTATCTCAAGTGTTTGAATTCTCTCCCCGTTTAGAAAATAGTCTGTGCCTTTATTTCCTCCACCAAAGTGCATGACCATACACATCCCGACACTATGATCCATCCGCCGCTTCTTTCCCCATTCTCTCAATCTCTCTGGAACATTCTGTAGCCTCTCTGCTTCCTCAGCACTATCGTTAGATCGGGGATTTCACTGCCGATCTGCACTGACTGAGGTTTCCCGATGAGGAGGACAGCTGCCCGGTGTTGTATTGTCCAGGTGGTCCAGTGACCAGTGGGGAGCGAACAGGGTCGTATCGGATGTAGACCTATTGTGCTCATCGTCAGAGTGCAGCGCGTCCAGCGCTGGAGAGAGGTTAACTCTGGGTATGACGAGACTCTCCAAACAATTAATCACAGCAGTTGTGAGTGTCACTGGGCGAGTGCAGTTGAGGAAGCTCACCCTACTCTTCTCGGGCATGGTGTCATTTTCCGCATTTTCAAGTAGGAGGGAAATTCCGTCTACAGCAGCGAGAGATTGAAGATATCCTCGGCAACTCCAGTCCACACTACAGTCCTCCCCATCTCCGCCACCTTGTCCCTCAACTACACCCCTCCCCGTCTCCGTCACCTTATCCCTCATCTACACCCCTCCCCGTCTCCGTCACCTTATCCCTCATCTACACCCCTCCCCATCTCCGTCACCTTATCCCCCATCTACACCCCTCCCCGTCTCCGTCACCTTATCCCCCATCTACACCCCTCCCCGTCTTCGTCACCTTACCCCTCATCTACACCCCTCCCCGTCTCCGTCACCTTGTCCCGCATCTACACCCCTCCCCGTCTCCGTCACCTTACCCCTCATCTATACCCCTCCCCGTCTCCGTCACCTTACCCCTCATCTACACCCCTCCCCATCTCCGTCACCTTGTCCCCCATCTACACCCCTCCCCGTCTCCGTCACCTTATCCCTCATCTACACCCCTCGCCGTCTCCGTCACCTTACCCCTCATCTACACCCCTCCCAATCTCCGTCACCTTGTCCCTCATCTACACTCCTCCCCGTCTCCGTCACCTTACCCCTCATCTACACCCCTCCCCGTCTCCGTCACCTTGTTCCCCCATCTACACCCCTCCCCGTCTCCGTCACCTTGTCCCCCATCTACACCCCTCCCCGTCTCCGTCACCTTGTCCCCCATCTACACCCCTCCCAATCTCCGTCACCTTATCCCTCATCTACACCCCTCCCCGTCTCCGTCACCTTACCCCTCATCTACACCCCTCCCCGTCTCCGTCACCTTATCCCTCATCTACACCCCTCGCCGTCTCCGTCACCTTATCCCTCATCTACACCCCTCCCCGTCTCTGTCACCTTATCCCTCATCTACACCCCTCCCCGTCTCCGTCACCTTATCCCCCATCTACACCCCTCCCCGTCTCCGTCACCTTGTCCCCCATCTACACCCCTCCCAATCTCCGTCACCTTATCCCTCATCTACACCCCTCCCCGTCTCCGTCACCTTACCCCTCATCTACACCCCTCCCCGTCTCCGTCACCTTATCCCTCATCTACACCCCTCGCCGTCTCCGTCACCTTATCCCTCATCTACACCCCTCCCCGTCTCTGTCACCTTATCCCTCATCTACACCCCTCCCCGTCTCCGTCACCTTATCCCTCATCTACACCCCTCGCCGTCTCCGTCACCTTATCCCTCATCTACCCCCCTCCCCGTCTCCGTCACCTTATCCCTCATCTACACCCCTCGCCGTCTCCGTCACCTTATCCCTCATCTACACCCCTCCCCATCTCTGTGTAAATGTTCTAAATCGTGGGAAGTTCACATCTACAGATGCGCTGGGCTGTCCACACCGCTCTCTGAAGTGTCCTGCTATTGAGCTGGATAAGGTTCCCATACCAGTCAGTGATGTATCCACTCAGGATGCTCCGTGTTGTGTCCCTGTGGAAAGTTCTAATGTTTTGGGGACCCATACCAAACTTTGTCTACTGTCTGAGGTGAAAGAGGCGCTGTTGTGCATTTTTCATCACGCAGCTGGTATTTACAGTCCGCATTAGATCCTCGGTGATGTAAATGCCGAGGAACGTAAAGCTGGTCACCTCTCAACCGGAAATCCATTGATGGCAACAGAGCTCAGCCTGTCTCCAGTCCGCTATAGTCCACAAACAACCATTTTATTATTGCGACATTGTGGGATTTATACCCCTCCCCTTCTCTGCCATGCCCTCCCTCCTCGATGCCCATTTTCCGTTGCCGACCTCATTTCCAACAGCCCCACCGTCTCCGTTACTACCCACTCCCACCAAAACGCCTCCCTATCTCTGTGATCACAGGGAATTGTGGGGAGAATTGGGGACAGCCGTCGTCCCGTGTTACACTTCCTTCTCACCATGTGCTATCGATCTCTCGGGCTGAGCCTCTCTGCGTTTCCATGTGGACAGACCGGTCGTGCGGTTCCTCACGGTTTCCTCTCAGTAACTGCAACCTCACCACATCTTCACTGCCCTCCCTCTCCCCCTTTTCCTTCGGCGCTGCGTCCGGTCACGCACACATACCATCTCTGAAACAGACACAGAATTCAAGACTACAGGAACGCGGAAGTGCTTGGGATTGGTGAGAGGGAGAGTGGTCAGTGAGAAAGGGATTCGCAGAGTTTCTGACCACGTTACTGTATTATGGCAGAGAGCGAAGGGAACTTCACTGTGTGTTTGGCCCACGGATTTTGTGAATGGACGGGGCGGACGAAGCGCCACCTGGTGTCTGACCCTGGAAGTGTGTGATGGGGTGGTGTGGAGGGAGATTCACTCTGTGTCTGACCCTGAAAGTGTGTGATGGGGCGTTGTGGAGGAAGATTCACTTTGTGTCTGACGCCGGGAGAGTGTGATGGGGTGGTCTGGAGGGAGATTCACTCTGTGTCTGACCCCGGGAGTGTGTGATGGGACGGTGTGGAGGGAGATTCACTCTGTGTCTGACCCTGGAAGTGTGTGATGGGGCGTTGTGGAGGAAGATTCACTTTGTGTCTGACGCCGGGAGAGTGTGATAGGACGGTGTGGAGGGAGATTCACTCTGTGTCTGACCCCGGGAGTGTGAGATGGGACGGTGTGGAGGGAGATTCACTCTGTGTCTGACCCCGGGAGAGTGTGATGGGGTGGTGTGGAGGAAGACTCACTTGAGAGGCGTCACTCTGTCTCTGACCCCGGGAGGTGTGTTCGAGCCGTCAGAATTCCGTCAGGTGAACATTCTGTGGGAATGGGAGAGAGAGAGAAGAGAGAAAGGGGTGTTGAAAGGGTCCGGGAGTAAGGAAGAGGGGAGATATTCAGAGACGGCCGAGTGAGGAGTGCAGTGAGATGGAAAGGCAGAGGGATAGAGAGAGTAGAGAGACGGAACGAGCTGGAGAGGGAAAGAACAGGATAGTCAACATGTGATAGCTGAAGTTTCAGAGAGAGGACATTGTGCTATAGGGAGAGGTAGAGGGTTGAAAAAGATATATATGGACGGTGAGAAAGGGAAAGGTGTGGGTTGGAGGGAGAGGGAGGGGTGATTGTTGAAAACATTTCTGAGCTTTGAAGCTCCAGCTTCGTCTGGCAAGACTCAGTTTTTTCGTTTGCTTTGCTCCTTCCGGCTGTCTGCTGGGCTGACGTCACTGCTGTTTAGTTGTTGTTGTTGTTGCTGCCTTGACGAAGACCCAGTCCGGGTAGTCGAACGCCTTCAAGATTCCTCTCAAATACCTGCGCTCCCTGACTTTAGCTGTAATATTGGTGGGCTTACACTCGGCGCCGTGATGACGTGTTCTGATAAACCACAATTATGTTCTAACGGGTGTTCAGAGTCAAACGGTAGGTGGTGATCTGTCTGTGTTGGTTTCTTGTAAACTTCAATATCCAGATGTCCATTTCCTTTGATAAGTACTCCACAGTCTAAAAAAGGCAGCTAATTTTTCTCGAAGTTTCCGGTGTAAATTTAATGTTTTCATCCACCGAGTTGATGTGTTCTGTGAAGTCTTGTCCATCATGGAGTTTGAGGTCAACCGTATAACAATTACAGCACGGAAACAGACCATCTCGTTCTTTCTAGTCCGTGCCGAAAGCTTAATCTCAACTGATCACACCGACCTGCACTCATCCCATAACCCTCCATTCTTTTCCTGTCCATATACCTATTGATGTTTTTATGACAATATCGAACCTTCATCTGCCACTCCTACTGGAAGCTCGTTCCACATAGGTACCACTCTTACCATTAACCTTTGGCCCCCTAACTCTCAAATCACGTCCTCATGTCCTCTTGTTTGAATCTCTGCTACTCTCAATGGAAAAAAGCTTCTCCACGTCAACTCTATCTATGGATCGCCCAACTGCAGTAAGTGTGACTCGGACATTTACAGTTGCAATAGGAAATACGGATTCACCTGCGAGAAGTCGTCGCGTTTATACCCAGATATTTCTGAAGAAATCCAAGATTCTCTGTCAACAGACTGCCTGGAAGACTTCAATCAAATGACCGCACCCTACTTCTCCTTCCTCAATCTACTCCCCTCTCACAATGCCATTCTTTCATCACTTCCCACCCTCTCTTCGCCTTCCTACACAGTCTCTTCCTTTACTCGCATCCCCATTCCCTCCCACTATTGTGCCTTTCCCCATCAAGAACATTCTTTTCCTCTCCAGGCCCCGAACTCCCCTGCTCCCCGCATTTACTCTTCATTTCTACTCCTCTACTCTTTCTGCCCTACACACCAAGTCCTTCCGCTTCTCCGCCTTTCTCTACCCACAGATCCCATTTTCGGCCTCTCTGCTCTCGGTTCCCTCCACACATTCGCACCTCAATTCTGTGCAATCTGGCTCACAATTCCCCAACCCAGGGAAAAGTATAGTGCACATTCACCCTATCGCTGCCTCTCCTGTCTTCATACCCACGATCCAAGGAACAAAGTCTCCGCTTTCTTGCCTTCTCTCCGTAACTCAGACCCTCCACACCCGGCGATATCCTCGTAAATCTCCTTCTGCACTCTTTCCAGCTCAGTGGCATCTTTCCTTCAGCAGGGCGACTGGAACTGAAGACCGCCTTGCAAGTGCGGTCACATCGACGTCGTGTACAACTTGAACGTGACCTTGGTACGGTGCAAAGATGTAAAATTAACGTAAATTGGTAAAATTAATAAACAGTGGAAAAGGCGAATAGCGAGGCGGAGGGGAAGCAACTGCTTGTAAATTGTTGAGTTTACAGGTGCCTGTACCCCCTCCCCGATGGTACCGATAAGCACAGGGCATTTCCCGGCGAGAGGGGTCCTCGCTGATGGATGTGGTATTCCCGAGGCATTACTGCTGGAACATGTCCTCGATGGAGGGGAGGGTTGTGCCCGTGATGGGGTTGGCTGAGCCTAGAACCCTCTGCAGCCTCTGGCGACTCTCTGCGTTGCAGCCTCCACACCCGGCGGCGATGCGACAAGTCAGAACGCTCTCCACAGTACATCCCGAGAAATCCCGAGTCTTCAATGACAGACCACATCCCCTCAAACTCCTAACCTTGCAATCCCCTCTGTACCGAGAGAGATATGAACCTTGGAAAAAGACAAGGGTCGAGCAGAGTCTAGAATACACTCCGGTTCGGACTCGAAATAAACAAGACCACAGTGATGAAATCCGAAGATTAAATCACAAACAGCAGAACAAGAAATGGACCCCGTACGGTTGAGCACTGAGTGCTCGGCGCGAGGCCTTCACCGACAGACATTCCATGAAGGAACACTGGCCGATAATAATTGGCATTTTGTGCCTTAAAGGGAAGGTAACAGCCAACTATACTGGCGGAGTAGGAGTACCGAAACTTGGACTCCTGCCGCCGTCCAGTCAACAACATGGCACATTCCTAGTGTTTGAATGAATGTGTTATCTCCACCCAGATGTATTCAAGATTCTGTCCCTTCGATCTTATATCGAGCCCCACTATCGCTCTGATCTTAGCCTTAATCAATAGCGCTATCCCACCTCTGTGACCTTCCTGCTTCTCTTTCCCTATTACCTGATATCGTTGGATTGTCACGGTCCGGTCCGTTGACTCCTCACTTCAGTTAATTTCCGTTTTCCCGTGTTGCACTGGACTCCTTGACGAGAGAACCTTCTCCTCATTCGAACCGGCAGCATAAAACCTCCGGATTACATCCACTCGCTGCTGGTTGGTCACCTCAGCAGTGAGTCTATGCTCGCACTGGTCCGCAGAGAATGAGTCCCGTTGAGACCAGTCATCCGCGGTTCCTGGGTCTAGTCGAGAGCCCGCTGTCCGCGGTTCCTGTGCACAGTCGAGAGCCCGCCGTGCGCGGTTCCTGGGTCCAGTCGAGAGCCCGCCGTCTGCGGGTCCTGGGTCCAGTCGGGAGCCTGCCGTCCGCGGTTCCTATGTCCAGTCCAGAGCCCGCCGTGCGCGGTTCCTGGGTCCAGTCGAGAGCCTGCTGTCCGCGATTCCTGTGTCCAGTCGAGAGCTCTCCGTCCGCGGTTCCTGTGTCCAGTCGAGATCCTGCCGTCCGCGATTCCTGTGTCCAGTCGAGAGCCTGCCGTCTGCGGGTCCTGTGTCCAGTCGAGAGCCCGCCGTCTGCGGGTCCTGTGTCCAGTCGAGAGCCCACCGTCTGCGGGTCCTGGGTCCAGTCGGGAGCCTGCCGTCCGCGGTTCCTATGTCCAGTCCAGAGCCCGCCGTGCGCGGTTCCTGGGTCCAGTCGAGAGCCTGCTGTCCGCGATTCCTGTGTCCAGTCGAGAGCCTGACGTCCGCGATTCCTGTGTCCAGTCGAGATCCTGCCATCCGCGGTTCCTGAGTCCAGTTGAAAGCCCGCAGTCCGCGGCTCCTGTGTCCAGTCGAGAGCCTGCCGTCCGCGTTTCCTATGTCCAGTCGAGAGCCTGCCGTCCGCGGATCTTGTGTCCAGTCGAGAGCCCGCCGTGCGCCGTTCCTGTATCCAGTCGAGATCCTGCCGTCCGCGGTTCTTGGGTCCAGTCGAGAGCCTGCCGTCCGCGGTTCCTGTGTCCAGTCGAGTGCCTGCCGTCCCCGGTTCCTGGGTCCAGTCGACAGCCCGGCGTCCGCTGTTCCTGATTCCAGCCGAGAGCCTGCCGTCCGCGGTTCCTGAGTTCAGTCGAGAACCTGCCGTCCGCGGTTCCTGAGTTCAGTCGAGAGCCTGCCGTCCAGTTATGTTCTGCCGGCCGTTTGCCGCTATTCCTATGCGCGAAACCAATTGTCTGCCGTTGTTTGTTTTGTCGTCTTGTGTCCCGCAGAGTATTACAGGCCGTATGCCGCTCCGCCGAGACGCGGTACGACTGAAACATAGAAACACAGAAAACCTTGACCACAGCACAAGACGTTCGGCCTACGAAGTTGTGCCGAACGTATCCCTACCTCAGACTTTACTAGACGGACGTATAGCCCACTATTTTACTAAGCTCCATATATCTATATAAAAGACCCTTAAAAGAACCTGTCGAATCTGCCTCCACCACCATTGTCGGCAGCCTATTCCACGCGCTCACCACTCTCAGTAAAAGAAAAACTTACCCCTGACATCTCCTCTGTACTTAATCCCCAACACCTTAAATCTCTGCCATCCTATGGCAACCGTTTCAGCCCTGGGAAATAGACTCTGTCTATCCACACGATCGATAACTCTCATCATCTTATACACCTCTATCAGGTCACCTCTCGCCCTCCGTCGCTCCCAGGAGAAAAGTCCGAGTTCACTCAAACTAGTACCACAAGACATGCTTCCCAATACAGGCAACGTGCTTGTAAATGTCCTCTGCTCCATTTCTATGGCTTCCAGATCCTTTCTTTAGTGAGGTTACCAGACCTGACCACAGTCCTCCAAGTGGAATCTGACCAGCGTCCCATGAGGCTGCAACATTACCTCTCGGCTCCTAAAATCAATTCCACTACTGATGAAGGCCAATACACCATCCGCCTTCTTAACCACAGAGTCAACTTGCTCAGCTGCTTTGAGCGTCCTATGGACTCGGACCCCAGGATCCCTCTGATCCTCCACACTGGCAAGACCTTTACCACTAATACTATATTCTGCCATCATATTTCACCTACCAAAATGAACCACTTCACACTTACCTGGGTTGTACTCCATCACCACTTCTCAGCCCAGTTTCGCATCCTATCAAAGTCCCGTTTTAACCTCTGACAGACCTTCACGCTATCCTAAACACCTCCAACCAATGTCTCATCAGCAAACGTACCCACACATCCCTCTACTTACTCATGAAGGTAATTTAAAAATAATCATAAAGAGCAGTGGGTCCCAGAACTGATCCCTGAGGCACTATACTGGTGACCGACAGCCAAGCAAATTTCACCGGTCTACAACCACCGTTTGCCTTCTGTGGGCAAACGGCTTCTGGGTCCCCTTGGATCCCAGCCCTCTTCCCTTTCTCTTTAATCCTTGAATGGGGTAACTTTATCAAATGCCGTGCTGAAATCCATACAAACTACATCTACAGCTCTTCCTTTATCAATGTGTTTCGACACATCCTCAAATCACAAAGAGCAGGAGGTCCCAGAACAGATCCAGGAGGCACTATACTGGTGAAGGACAACCATGCAAAGTTCACCCGTCTACAACCACCGTTTGCCTTCTGTGGGCAAACGGGTTCTTGGTCCCCTTGGATCCCAGCCCTCTTCCCTTTCTCTTTAATCCTTGAATGGGGTAACTTTATCAAATGCCGTGCTGAAATCCATACAAACTACATCTACAGCTCTTCCTTTATCAATGTGTTTAGACACATCCTCAAAGAATTCAATCAGGCTCGTAAGGCACGACCCCCCCCCCCCCTTGAGAAAGCCATGCTAACTACTCCTAATCAAGTCTTCATAAATCCTGCCTTCAGGATCTTCTCCATCAACTTACCCACCACTGAGGTACGACTCTTTGATCTATAATTTCCTGGGCTATCTCTGCTCCTTTTCATGAATATAGGAATAATATTCGCAACTCTCCAATCCTCCGGATCCTCTGCCGTCTCCATTGATGAAGCAAGAATCATCACTGGAGGCTCATCAATCTCCTCCCTCACCTCAAAGGTAGTCTTGGGTACATCTCATCGGGTCCCTGCGACCTATCTAACTTGATGCTTTCCTAAAGCTCCACCACATTCTCTTTCTTAATATCTAAATACACAAGTTTTTCAGTCTGCTGCAAGTCATCACTACAATCACTAAGATCCTTATTCCATAGTGAATACTGAAGTAAAGTATTCAGTAAGTACCTCTGATATTTCATCCAGCTCCATACACACTTTCCCACTGTCACACTTGATGGGTCCAATTAATTCACGTCTTCTCGCCTTGCTGTTCACATACTTGTAGAATGCCTTGGGTTTTTCCTTAATTCTGGCCGTTAAGGCCTTTTCATGGCCCGTTCTCGCTCTCCTAATTTCCTTCTTAAGCTCCTTCTTAGTAGCGTTATAATCTTTTATATCAATAACATTCACTAGCTCTCCGAGCCTTCTGTAAGCTCTTCTTTTCATGGCCCGTTCTCGCTCTCCTAATTTCCTTCCTAGTAGCGTTATAATCCTTTATATCAATAACATTCACTAGCTCTCCGAGCCTTCTGTAAGCTCTTCTTTTCTTCGTGACTATTTTTTAAAGCCTTTGTACACCACGGCTCTAAAACACTACCATAACTTCCCTGTCTCATTGGAACAAACCTATGCAGTCTCTACACGAATATCCCCTGAATATTTGCCACATTTCTTCCATACTTTTCCCTGAGAACATCGGTTTCGAACTTAAGCTCTCTATTTCCTCCCTGATAAGCTCATCATTCACCTTACTCCAATTAAACTCTTTTCTAAATGGTCTTTTCCTATCTCTCTCCAATGCGATTGTAAAGGAGATAAAATTATGATCATTATCTCCAAGATGCTCTCCCACTGACAGATCTGACACCGGACCAAGTTCATTTCCAAATACCAAATAAAGGACAGCCTGTCCTCTTTTAGGCCTATCTGCATATTGTGTCAACAAACCTTCCTGCACACACCTAACAAACTCCACCCC
Organism: Hypanus sabinus; assembly: GCF_030144855.1. NCBI lineage: Eukaryota > Metazoa > Chordata > Chondrichthyes > Myliobatiformes > Dasyatidae > Hypanus > Hypanus sabinus. The sequence continues at coordinate 520,558 of NW_026779939.1, forward strand.
ATCTAAACCCCTTGCTCTAGGGAGATGCCAGTCGATATTTGGGAAATTAAAATCTCCCATCACGGAAACTTTTATTATTACACCTTTCCCGGATCTCCTTCCCTATTTGCTTCTCGATATCCCTGTTAGTATTAGGTGGCCTATAAAAACACAGTAAAATTATTGACCCCTAACTGACCCTAACCTGCACCCACAGAGACTCCGTAGGCAATCCCTCCAGTGGGCCTTTTCTGCAGCAGTAACACTATCTCTGATCAACAGTGCCACGCCCTCACTTCTTTCACTTCCCTCACTGTCCTTTCTGAAACATCTAAAACCCAGCACTTGTCCATTCGTGTCCCTGAGCCATCCAAGTCTCTGTAATGACCACCACGTCATATCCTCAAGTACTGATCCACGCTCTAAGCTCATGCACTTTATTCACGACACTCCTTGCATTAAAATAGACGCATCTCAAACCTTCGGTCAGTGTGTCTCCTCCCTCTTGCACTGGCTCCAAGCTTTCTCTGTTTGTGAGTCAACCGCCTCTTCCTCGGTGTCTTCAGTTCGGTTCCCACCCCCCCCCAATAATTCTATCATGTTTGGAGGCATTTACACTCAAGGTAAACAATCACGACGGTGAAACGGTTTAAACTGCCAGAGCCAGCGCAGAGCCCTCTTGTGGCCAACCCGCACAATAACAGGTAGATCATTTCGGGCACTTCTGGATGGGAGGAGAAAGATACAAATGACCAATCAGGGAGAAGTCTCACCGGTCAGGGTTCTGGCACTGAGTATGGTTCTGTGGATCAGAAAGGTGGAAATTTGTTGAGTCTTTGCGATAGGATTTCCTTTTGTTAGAGGAACAGAAAACGAGTTTCTATCAACAAGAACGGGACTCCTCGGTGGTGTGTGGTCTTTAGGGGTATCACTAATATTGGTAGGAAGAGGAAGGCGAGTGTGAAAAATTATATATGTGCAGGTGTGGCCAGAAAGGAAAATAAAAGCAACATTCAGTTTAACACGTGACAAGGAGTTGGGGTCGGAACAAGGGCTGCGGATATGTGGATCATGGGGCTCTCTTCCAAAGAATGGATGGTCTTTACAGACGAGACAGTTTCATTTCATTTCAATTCAATTCAAGTTCAGCTTAATTGTAATTCCATCATTCATGAATACCTTTGAATACAGCCAGGACCAAGCCGAAAAAGACAATACCAATAGTCACACACGGCAGAAAGCACACACAGTATGCACAGGAAAGAATGGTAGCAAGCACATGCGGAACATCAATAAAACATTCACACAATAGATCTACACACCACACACACACACACACACACACACTCAACACACACACAAGCACACTCATACAAACTCACACACACGCGCACACACAAGCACACGCGCGTACACACACACAAGCACACAGACACACACACGCGCACACACACGCGCGCACACACACACACTCTCACACGCACACATACACACACACACGCACACACACACACTCACACACACACACACACACACATATACACACACACACACACACACACCCACACACACACACACACACACACTCTCACACACACACATACACACACACACGCTCGTACACACACACACAAACACACACACACACACGCGCGCACACACACACTCTCACACACACACATACACACACACACGCTCGTACACACACACACAAACACACACACACACACACACGCACACACACACTCACACACACACCCACACATACACAAACACACACACACACACACACACACACGCACACACACGCACACACACACACACACACACACACACACACACGCACACACACACGCACACACACACACACACTCGCGAGCGTACACACAGAAACACACAGACACACGCGCACACACACACACGCGCGTACACACACAAACAAACACACTCACACACACACACACGCACACACACACACACACACACACACACACACACACACACACACACACACACACACACACACACACACATACAGAGGAATGTAACTGTCAGTGAGGTTTCACTGCTAACGTGCTGCTTTCCAAATAAATGGTGTCTTTGTTATGTGCGCCATCCAGTGACAGACTTGTTGTTTCTCTCTTGTGTGTATGAGTGGAAATATTCGCTGGCTATTGGGCGAGAAATGAAGAGAGAAGACATGAGAGGAGTGAGCTGGTGGACCGCAGGACGGAGTGGACGGAGTGCGGGTGCGGGAGTTGAAGAGAGAAGACATGAGAGGAGTGAGCTGGTGGACCGCAGGACGGAGTGGATGGAGTTCGGGTGCGGGAGTTGAAGAGAGAAGACATGAGAGGAGTGAGCTGGTGGACCGCAGGACGGAGTGGACGGAGTGCGGGTGCGGGAGTTGAAGAGAGAAGACATGAGAGGAGTGAGCTGGTGGACCGCAGGACGGAGTGGACGGAGTGCGGGTGCGGGAGTTGAAGAGAGAAGACATGAGAGGAGTGAGCTGGTGGACCGCAGGACGGAGTGGATGGAGTTAGGGTGCGGGAGTTGAAGAGAGAAGACATGGGAGGAGTGAGCTGGGAGAACGCAGCACGGAGTGGACTTGGAGTGCGGTTGCGGGAGTTGAAGAGAGAAGACAGGAGAGGAGTGAGCTGGTGGACCGCAGGACGGAGTGGATTTGGAGTTCGGGTGCGGTAGTTGAAGAGAGAAGACATGAGAGGAGTGAGCTGGTGGACCGCAGGACGGAGTGGATGGAGTTCGGGTGCGGGAGTTGAAGAGAGAAGACATGAGAGGAGTGAGCTGGGAGACCGCAGCACGGAGTGGACTTGGAGTGCGGTTGCGGGAGTTGAAGAGAGAAGACATGAGAGGAGTGAGCTGGTGGACCGCAGGACGGAGTGGACTTGGAGTGCGGGTGCGGGAGTGGAAGAGAGAAGACATGAGAGGAGTGAGCTGGTGGACCGCAGGACGGAGTGGATGGAGTTCGGGTGCGGGAGTTGAAGAGAGAAGACATGAGAGGAGTGAGATGGGAGACCGCAGGACGGAGTGGATGGAGTTCGGGTGCGGTAGTTGAAGAGAGAAGACATGAGAGGAGTGAGCTGGTGGACCGCATGACGGAGTGGATGGAGTTCGGGAGCGGGAGTTGAAGAGAGAAGACAAGAGAGGAGTGAGCTGGTGGACCGCAGCACGGAGTGGACTTGGAGTGCGGGTGCGGGAGTTGAAGAGAGAAGACATGAGAGGAGTGAGCTGGTGGACCGCAGCACGGAGTGGACTTGGTGTGCGGGTGCGGGAGTTGAAGAGAGAAGACATGAGAGGAGTGAGATGGGAGACCGCAGGACGGAGTGGACTTGGAGTGCGGGTGCGGGAGTTGAAGAGAGAAGACATGAGAGGAGTGAGCTGGTGGAACGCAGGACGGAGTGGATGGAGTTCGGGTGCGGGAATTGAAGAGAGAAGACATGAGAGGAGTGAGCTGGTGGACCGCAGGACGGAGTGGACTTGGAGTGAGGGTGCGGGAGTTGAAGAGAGAAGACATGAGAGGAGTGAGCTGGTGGACCGCAGGACGGAGTGGACTTGGAGTTCGGGTGCGGGATTTGAAGAGAGAAGACATGAGAGGACGAAGCTGGTGGACCGCAGGACGGAGTGGACTTGTAGTGCGGGTGCGGGAGTTGAAGAGAGAAGACATGAGAGGAGTGAGATGGGAGACCGCAGGACGGAGTGGATGGAGTTCGGGTGCGGGAGTTGAAGAGAGAAGACATGAGAGGAGTGAGATGGGAGACCGCAGGACGGAGTGGATGGAGTTCGGGTGCGGGAGTTGAAGAGAGAAGACATGAGAGGAGTGATATGGGAGACCGCAGGACGGAGTGGACTTGGAGTGCGGGTGCGGGAGTTGAAGAGAGAAGACATGAGAGGAGTGAGCTGGTGGAACGCAGGACGGAGTGGATGGAGTTCGGGTGCGGGAGCTGAAGAGAGAAGACATGAGAGGAGTGAGCTGGTGGACCGCAGGACGGAGTGGATGGAGTTCGGGTGCGGGAGTTGAAGAGAGAAGACATGGGAGGAGTGAGCTGGGAGACCGCAGCACGGAGTGGACTTGGAGTGCGGTTGCGGGTGTTGAAGAGAGAAGACATGAGAGGAGTGAGCTGGTGGACCGCAGCACGGAGTGGACTTGGAGTGCGGGTGCGTGAGTTGAAGAGAGAAGACATGAGAGGAGTGAGCTGGTGGACCGCAGCACGGAGTGGACTTGGAGTTCGGGTGCGGGAGTTGAAGAGAGAAAACATGAGAGGACGAAGCTGGTGGACCGCAGGACGGAGTGGACTTGGAGTGCGGGTGCAGGAGTTGAAGAGAGAAGACATGAGAGGAATGAGCTGGTGGACCGCAGGATGGAGTGGATGGAGTGCGGGTGCGGGAGTTGAAGAGAGAAGACATGAGAGGAGTGAGCTGGTGGACCGCAGGACGGAGTGGATGGAGTTCGGGAGCGGGAGTTGAAGAGAGAAGACATGAGAGGAGTGAGATGGGAGACCGCAGGACGGAGTGGATGGAGTTCGGGTACGGGAGTTGAAGAGAGAAGACATGAGAGGAGTGAGCTGGTGGACCGCAGGACGGAGTGGATGGAGTTCGGGTGCGGGAGTTGAAGAGAGAAGACATGAGAGGAGTGAGCTGGGAGACCGCAGGACGGAGTGGATGGAGTGCGGGTGCAGGAGTTGAAGAGAGAAGACATGAGAGGAGTGAGCTGGTGGACCGCAGGACGAAGTGGATGGAGTTCGGGAGCGGGAGTTGAAGAGAGAAGACATGAGAGGAGTGAGCTGGTGGACCGCAGGACGGAGTGGATGGAGTGCGGCTGCGGGAGTTGAAGAGAGAAGACATGAGAGGAGTGAGCTGGTGGTCCGCAGGACGGAGTGGATGGAGTTCGGGAGCGGGAATTGAAGAGAGAAGACATGAGAGGAGTGAGCTGGTGGACCGAGGACGGAGTGGATGGAGTGCGGGTGCGGGAATTGAAGAGAGAAGACATGAGAGGAGTGAGATGGGAGACCGCAGGACGGAGTGGATGGAGTGCGGGTGCGGGAATTGAAGAGAGAAGACATGAGAGGAGTGAGATGGGAGACCGCACGACCGAGTGGATGGAGTGCGGGTGCGGGAATTGAAGAGAGAAGACATGAGAGGAGTGAGATGGGAGACCGCAGGACGGAGTGGACTTGGAGTGCGGGTGCGGGAGTTGAAGAGAGAAGACATGAGAGGAGTGAGCTGGTGGAACGCAGGACGGAGTGGATGGAGTTCGGGAGCGGGAGTTGAAGAGAGAAGACATGAGAGGAGTGAGCTGGTGGACCGCAGGACGGAGTGGACTTGGAGTTCGGGTGCGGGAGTTGAAGAGAGAAGACATGAGAGGACGAAGCTGGTGGACCGCAGGACGGAGTGGATGGAGTTCGGGTGCGGGAATTGAAGAGAGAAGACATGAGAGGAGTGAGCTGGTGGACCGCAGGACGGAGTGGACTTGGAGTGCGGGTGTGGGAGTTGAAGAGAGAAGACATGAGAGGAGTGAGCTGGTGGACCGCAGGACGGAGTGGACTTGGAGTTCGGGTGCGGGAGTTGAAGAGAGAAAACATGAGAGGACGAAGCTGGTGGACCGCAGGACGGAGTGGACTTGTAGTGCGGGTGAGGGAGTTGAAGAGAGAAGACATGAGAGGAGTGAGATGGGAGACCGCAGGACGGAGTGGATGGAGTTCGGGTGCGGGAGTTGAAGAGAGAAGACATGAGAGGAGTGATATGGGAGACCGCAGGACGGAGTGGACTTGGAGTGCGGGTGCGGGAGTTGAAGAGAGAAGACATGAGAGGAGTGAGCTGGTGGAACGCAGGACGGAGTGGATGGAGTTCGGGTGCGGGAGTTGAAGAGAGAAGACATGAGAGGAGTGAGCTGGTGGACCGCAGGACGGAGTGGATGTAGTTCGGGTGCGGGAGTTGAAGAGAGAAGACATGGGAGGAGTGAGCTGGGAGACCGCAGCACGGAGTGGACTTGGAGTGCGGTTGCGGGTGTTGAAGAGAGAAGACATGAGAGGAGTGAGCTGGTGGACCGCAGCACGGAGTGGACTTGGAGTGCGGGTGCGTGAGTTGAAGAGAGAAGACATGAGAGGAGTGAGCTGGTGGACCGCAGCACGGAGTGGACTTGGAGTGCGGGTGCGGGAGTTGAAGAGAGAAGACATGAGAGGAGTGAGATGGGAGACCGCAGGACGGAGTGAACTTGGAGTGCGGGTGCAGGAGTTGAAGAGAGAAGACATGAGAGGAATGAGCTGGTGGACCGCAGGATGGAGTGGATGGAGTGCGGGTGCGGGAGTTGAAGAGAGAAGACATGAGAGGAGTGAGCTGGTGGACCGCAGGACGGAGTGGATGGAGTTCGGGAGCGGGAATTGAAGAGAGAAGACATGAGAGGAGTGAGATGGGAGACCGCAGGACGGAGTGGATGGAGTTCGGGTACGGGAGTTGAAGAGAGAAGACATGAGAGGAGTGAGCTGGTGGACCGCAGGACGGAGTGGATGGAGTTCGGGTGCGGGAGTTGAAGAGAGAAGACATGAGAGGAGTGAGCTGGGAGACCGCAGGACGGAGTGGATGGAGTTCGGGTGCAGGAGTTGAAGAGAGAAGACATGAGAGGAGTGAGCTGGTGGACCGCAGGACGGAGTGGATGGAGTTCGGGAGCGGGAGTTGAAGAGAGAAGACATGAGAGGAGTGAGCTGGTGGACCGCAGGACGGAGTGGATGGAGTGCGGCTGCGGGAGTTGAAGAGAGAAGACATGAGAGGAGTGAGCTGGTGGACCGCAGGACGGAGTGGATGGAGTTCGGGAGCGGGAATTGAAGAGAGAAGACATGAGAGGAGTGAGCTGGTGGACCGAGGACGGAGTGGATGGAGTGCGGGTGCCGGAATTGAAGAGAGAAGACATGAGAGGAGTGAGATGGGAGACCGCAGGACGGAGTGGATGGAGTGCGGGTGCGGGAATTGAAGAGAGAAGACATGAGAGGAGTGAGATGGGAGACCGCACGACCGAGTGGATGGAGTGCGGGTGCGGGAATTGAAGAGAGAAGACATGAGAGGAGTGAGATGGGAGACCGCAGGATGGAGTGGACTTGGAGTGCGGGTGCGGGAGTTGAAGAGAGAAGACATGAGAGGAGTGAGCTGGTGGACCGCAGGACGGAGTGGATGGAGTTCGGGTGCGGGAGTTGAAGAGAGAAGACATGAGAGGAGTGAGCTGGTGTACCGCAGGACGGAGTGGACTTGGAGTTCGGGTGCGGGAGTTGAAGAGAGAAGACATGAGAGGACGAAGCTGGTGGACCGCAGGACGGAGTGGACTTGGAGTTCGTGTGCGGGAATTGAAGAGAGAAGACAAGAGAGGAGTGAGCTGGGAGACCGCAGGACGGAGTGGATGGAGTGCGGGTGCGGGAATTGAAGAGAGAAGACATGAGAGGACGAAGCTGGTGGACCGCAGGACGGAGTGGACTTGGAGTGCGGGTGCGGGAGCTGAAGAGAGAAGACATGAGAGGAGTGAGATGGGAGACCGCAGGACGGAGTGGATGGAGTTCGTGTGCGGGAATTGAAGAGAGAAGACATGAGAGGAGTGAGCTGGTGGACCGCAGGACGGAGTGGATGGAGTTCGGGTGCGGGAATTGAAGAGAGAAGACATGAGAGGAGTGAGCTGGAGGACCGCAGGACGGATTGGATGGAGTTCGGGTGCGGGAATTGAAGAGAGAAGACATGAGAGGAGTGAGCTGGTGGACCGCAGGACGGAGTGGATGGAGTTCGGGTGCGGGAATTGAAGAGAGAAGACATGAGAGGAGTGAGATGGGAGACCGCAGGACGGAGTGGATGGAGTTCGTGTGCGGGAATTGAAGAGAGAAGACATGAGAGGAGTGAGCTGGTGGACCGCAGGACGGAGTGGATGGAGTTCGGGTGCGGGAATTGAAGAGAGAAGACATGAGAGGAGTGAGCTGGAGGACCGCAGGACGGAGTGGATGGAGTTCGGGTGCGGGAATTGAAGAGAGAAGACATGAGAGGAGTGAGCTGGTGGACCGCAGGACGGAGTGGACTTGGACTGCGGGTGCGGGAGCTGAAGACAGAAGACATGAGAGGACGAAGCTGGTGGACCGCAGGATGGAGTGGATGGAGTGCGGGTGCGGGAGTTGAAGAGAGAAGACATGAGAGGAGTGAGCTGGTGGACCGCAGGACGGAGTGGATGGAGTTCGGGAGCGGGAGTTGAAGAGAGAAGACATGAGAGGAGTGAGATGGGAGACCGCAGGACGGAGTGGACTTGGAGTGCGGGTGCGGGAGTTGAAGAGAGAAGACATGAGAGGAGTGAGTTGGTGGACCGCAGGACGGAGTGGATGGAGTGCGGGTGCGGGAGTTGAAGAGAGAAGACATGAGAGGAGTGAGCTGGTGGACCGCAGGACGGAGTGGATGGAGTTCGGGTGCGGGAGTTGAAGAGAGAAGACATGTGAGGAGTGAGCTGGGAGACCGCAGGACGGAGTGGATGGAGTGCGGGTGCGGGAGTTGAAGAGAGAAGACATGAGAGGAGTGAGCTGGTGGACCGCAGGACGGAGTGGATGGAGTTCGGGAGCGGGAGTTGAAGAGAGAAGACATGAGAGGAGTGAGCTGGTGGACCGCAGGACGGAGTGGATGGAGTGCGGGTGCGGGATTTGAAGAGAGAAGACATGAGAGGAGTGAGCTGGTGGACCGCAGGACGGAGTGGATGGAGTGCGGGAGCGGGAATTGAAGAGAGAAGACATGAGAGGAGTGAGATGGGAGACCGCAGGACGGAGTGGATGGAGTGCGGGTGCGGTGAATTGAAGAGAGAAGACATGAGAGGAGTGAGATGGGAGACCGCACGACGGAGTGGATGGAGTGCGGGAGCGGGAATTGAAGAGAGAAGACATGAGAGGAGTGAGATGGGAGACCGCAGGACGGAGTGGACTTGGAGTGCGGGTGCGGGAGTTGAAGAGAGAAGACTTGAGAGGAGTGAGCTGGTGGACGGCAGGACGGAGTGGACTTGGAGTGCGGGTGCGGGAGTTGAAGAGAGAGGACATGAGAGGAGTGAGCTGGTGGACCGCAGGACGGAGTGGATGGAGTTCGGTTGCGGGAGTTGAAGAGAGAAGACATGAGAGGAGTGAGATGCGAGACCGCAGGCCGGAGTGGACTTGGAGTGCGGGTGCGGGAGTTGAAGAGAGAAGACATGAGAGGAGTGAGCTGGTGGACCGCAGGATGGAGTGGACTTGGAGTGCGGGTGCGGGAGTTGAAGAGAGAAGACATGAGAGGAGTGAGATGGGAGACCGCAGGACGGAGTGGACTTGGAGTGCGGGTGCGGGAGTTGAAGAGAGAAGACATGAGAGGAGTGAGCTGGGAGACCGCAGGGCGGAGTGGACTTGGAGTGCGGGAGCGGGAGTTGAAGAGAGAAGACATGAGAGGAGTGAGCTGGGAGACCGCAGGACGGAGTGGATGGAGTTCGGGTGCGGGAGTTGAAGGGAGAAGACATGAGAGGGGTGAGATGGGAGACCGCAGGACGGAGTGGATGGAGTTCGGGTGCGGGAGTTGAAGAGAGAAGACATGAGAGAAGTGAGATGGGAGACCGCAGGACGGAGTGGACTTGGAGTGCGGGTGCGGGAGTTGAAGAGAGAAGACATGAGAGGAGTGAGCTGGGAGACCGCAGGGCGGAGTGGACTTGGAGTGCGGGAGCGGGAGTTGAAGAGAGAAGACATGAGAGGAGTGAGCTGGGAGACCGCAGGACGGAGTGGATGGAGTTCGGGTGCGGGAGTTGAAGGGAGAAGACATGAGAGGGGTGAGATGGGAGACCGCAGGACGGAGTGGATGGAGTTCGGGTGCGGGAGTTGAAGAGAGAAGACATGAGAGAAGTGAGATGGGAGACCGCAGGACGGAGTGGACTTGGAGTGCGGGTGCGGGAGTTGAAGAGAGAAGACATGAGAGGAGTGAGCTGGGAGACCGCAGGGCGGAGTGGACTTGGAGTGCGGGAGCGGGAGTTGAAGAGAGAAGACATGAGAGGAGTGAGCTGGTGGACCGCAGGACGGAGTGGATGGAGTGCGGGTGCGGGAGATGAAGAGAGAAGACATGAGAGGAGTGAGCTGGTGGACCGCAGGACGGAGTGGATGGAGTTCGGGAGCGGGAATTGAAGAGAGAAGACATGAGAGGAGTGAGCTGGTGGACCGAGGACGGAGTGGATGGAGTGCGGGTGCGGGAATTGAAGAGAGAAGACATGAGAGGAGTGAGATGGGAGACCGCAGGACGGAGTGGATGGAGTGCGGGTGCGGGAATTGAAGAGAGAAGACATGAGAGGAGTGAGATGGGAGACCGCACGACCGAGTGGATGGAGTGCGGGTGCGGGAATTGAAGAGAGAAGACATGAGAGGAGTGAGATGGGAGACCGCAGGACGGAGTGGACTTGGAGTGCGGGTGCGGGAGTTGAAGAGAGAAGACATGAGAGGAGTGAGCTGGTGGAACGCAGGACGGAGTGGATGGAGTTCGGGTGCGGGAGTTGAAGAGAGAAGACATGAGAGGAGTGAGCTGGTGGACCGCAGGACGGAGTGGACTTGGAGTTCGGGTGCGGGAGTTGAAGAGAGAAGACATGAGAGGAGTGAGCTGGTGGACCGCAGGACGGAGTGGACTTGGAGTTCGGGTGCGGGAGTTGAAGAGAGAAGACATGAGAGGACGTAGCTGGTGGACCGCAGGACGGCGTGGACTTGGAGTTCGTGTGCGGGAATTGAAGAGAGAAGACATGAGAGGAGTGAGCTGGGAGACCGCAGGACGGAGTGGATGGAGTGCGGGTGCGGGAATTGAAGAGAGAAGACATGAGAGGACGAAGCTGGTGGACCGCAGGACGGAGTGGACTTGGAGTGCGGGTGCGGGAGCTGAAGAGAGAAGACATGAGAGGAGTGAGATGGGAGACCGCAGGACGGAGTGGATGGAGTTCGTGTGCGGGAATTGAAGAGAGAAGACATGAGAGGAGTGAGCTGGTGGACCGCAGGACGGAGTGGATGAAGTTCGGGTGCGGGAATTGAAGAGAGAAGACATGAGAGGAGTGAGCTGGAGGACCGCAGGACGGAGTGGATGGAGTTCGGGTGCGGGAATTGAAGAGAGAAGACATGAGAGGAGTGAGCTGGTGGACCGCAGGACGGAGTGGATGGAGTTCGGGTGCGGGAATTGAAGAGAGAAGACATGAGAGGAGTGAGCTGGGAGACCGCAGGGCGGAGTGGACTTGGAGTGCGGGAGCGGGAGTTGAAGAGAGAAGACATGAGAGGAGTGAGCTGGTGGACCGCAGGACGGAGTGGATGGAGTTCGGGAGCGGGAGTTGAAGAGAGAAGACATGAGAGGAGTGAGCTGGTGGACCGCAGGACGGAGTGGATGGAGTGCGGGTGCGGGATTTGAAGAGAGAAGACATGAGAGGAGTGAGTTGGTGGACCGCAGGACGGAGTGGATGGAGTGCGGGTGCGGGAGTTGAAGAGAGAAGACATGAGAGGAGTGAGCTGGTGGACCGCAGGACGGAGTGGATGGAGTTCGGGTGCGGGAGTTGAAGAGAGAAGACATGTGAGGAGTGAGCTGGGAGACGGCAGGACGGAGTGGATGGAGTGCGGGTGCGGGAGTTGAAGAGAGAAGACATGAGAGGAGTGAGTTGGTGGACCGCAGGACGGAGTGGATGGAGTGCGGGTGCGGGAGTTGAAGAGAGAAGACATGAGAGGAGTGAGCTGGTGGACCGCAGGACGGAGTGGATGGAGTTCGGGAGCGGGAGTTGAAGAGAGAAGACATGAGAGGAGTGAGCTGGTGGACCGCAGGACGGAGTGGATGGAGTGCGGGTGCGGGATTTGAAGAGAGAAGACATGAGAGGAGTGAGCTGGTGGACCGCAGGACGGAGTGGATGGAGTGCGGGTGCGGGAATTGAAGAGAGAAGACATGAGAGGAGTGAGATGGGAGACCGCAGGACGGAGTGGATGGAGTGCGGGTGCGGTGAATTGAAGAGAGAAGACATGAGAGGAGTGAGATGGGAGACCGCACGACGGAGTGGATGGAGTGCGGGAGCGGGAATTGAAGAGAGAAGACATGAGAGGAGTGAGATGGGAGACCGCAGGACGGAGTGGACTTGGAGTGCGGGTGCGGGAGTTGAAGAGAGAAGACTTGAGAGGAGTGAGCTGGTGGACGGCAGGACGGAGTGGACTTGGAGTGCGGGTGCGGGAGTTGAAGAGAGAAGACATGAGAGGAGTGAGCTGGTGGACCGCAGGACGGAGTGGATGGAGTTCGGTTGCGGGAGTTGAAGAGAGAAGACATGAGAGGAGTGAGATGCGAGACCGCAGGCCGGAGTGGACTTGGAGTGCGGGTGCGGGAGTTGAAGAGAGAAGACATGAGAGGAGTGAGCTGGTGGACCGCAGGATGGAGTGGACTTGGAGTGCGGGTGCGGGAGTTGAAGAGAGAAGACATGAGAGGAGTGAGATGGGAGACCGCAGGACGGAGTGGACTTGGAGTGCGGGTGCGGGAGCTGAAGAGAGAAGACATGAGAGGAGTGAGATGGGAGACCGCAGGACGGAGTGGATGGAGTTCGTGTGCGGGAATTGAAGAGAGAAGACATGAGAGGAGTGAGCTGGTGGACCGCAGGACGGAGTGGATGAAGTTCGGGTGCGGGAATTGAAGAGAGAAGACATGAGAGGAGTGAGCTGGAGGACCGCAGGACGGAGTGGATGGAGTTCGGGTGCGGGAATTGAAGAGAGAAGACATGAGAGGAGTGAGCTGGTGGACCGCAGGACGGAGTGGATGGAGTTCGGGTGCGGGAATTGAAGAGAGAAGACATGAGAGGAGTGAGCTGGAGGACCGCAGGACGGAGTGGATGGAGTTCGGGTGCGGGAATTGAAGAGAGAAGACATGAGAGGAGTGAGCTGGTGGACCGCAGGACGGAGTGGACTTGGACTGCGGGTGCGGGAGTTGAAGACAGAAGACATGAGAGGACGAAGCTGGTGGACCGCAGGATGGAGTGGATGGAGTGCGGGTGCGGGAGTTGAAGAGAGAAGACATGAGAGGAGTGAGCTGGTGGACCGCAGGACGGAGTGGATGGAGTTCGGGAGCGGGAGTTGAAGAGAGAAGACATGAGAGGAGTGAGATGGGAGACCGCAGGACGGAGTGGACTTGGAGTGCGGGTGCGGGAGTTGAAGAGAGAAGACATGAGAGGAGTGAGCTGGTGGACCGCAGGATGGAGTGGATGGAGTGCGGGTGCGGGAGTTGAAGAGAGAAGACATGAGAGGAGTGAGCTGGTGGACCGCAGGACGGAGTGGATGGAGTTCGGGTGCGGGAGTTGAAGAGAGAAGACATGTGAGGAGTGAGCTGGGAGACCGCAGGACGGAGTGGATGGAGTTCGGGTGCGGGAGTTGAAGAGAGAAGACATGTGAGGAGTGAGCTGGGAGACCGCAGGACGGAGTGGATGGAGTGCGGGTGCGGGAGTTGAAGAGAGAAGACATGAGAGGAGTGAGCTGGTGGACCGCAGGACGGAGTGGATGGAGTGCGGGTGCGGGAGTTGAAGAGAGAAGACATGAGAGGAGTGAGTTGGTGGACCGCAGGACGGAGTGGATGGAGTGCGGGTGCGGGAGTTGAAGAGAGAAGACATGAGAGGAGTGAGCTGGTGGACCGCAGGACGGAGTGGATGGAGTTCGGGTGCGGGAGTTGAAGAGAGAAGACATGTGAGGAGTGAGCTGGGAGACCGCAGGACGGAGTGGATGGAGTGCGGGTGCGGGAGTTGAAGAGAGAAGACATGAGAGGAGTGAGTTGGTGGACCGCAGGACGGAGTGGATGGAGTGCGGGTGCGGGAGTTGAAGAGAGAAGACATGAGAGGAGTGAGCTGGTGGACCGCAGGACGGAGTGGATGGAGTTCGGGTGCGGGAGTTGAAGAGAGAAGACATGAGAGGAGTGAGCTGGTGGACCGCAGGACGGAGTGGATGGAGTGCGGGTGCGGGATTTGAAGAGAGAAGACATGAGAGGAGTGAGCTGGTGGACCGCAGGACGGAGTGGATGGAGTGCGGGTGCGGGAATTGAAGAGAGAAGACATGAGAGGAGTGAGATGGGAGACCGCAGGACGGAGTGGATGGAGTGCGGGTGCGGTGAATTGAAGAGAGAAGACATGAGAGGAGTGAGATGGGAGACCGCACGACGGAGTGGATGGAGTGCGGGAGCGGGAGTTGAAGAGAGAAGACATGAGAGGAGTGAGATGGGAGACCGCAGGACGGAGTGGATGGAGTGCGGGTGCGGGAGTTGAAGAGAGAAGACATGAGAGGAGTGAGCTGGTGGACCGCAGGACGGAGTGGATGGAGTGCGGGAGCGGGAATTGAAGAGAGAAGACATGAGAGGAGTGAGATGGGAGACCGCAGGACGGAGTGGACTTGGAGTGCGGGTGCGGGAGTTGAAGAGAGAAGACTTGAGAGGAGTGAGCTGGTGGACGGCAGGACGGAGTGGACTTGGAGTGCGGGTGCGGGAGTTGAAGAGAGAAGACATGAGAGGAGTGAGATGGGAGACCGCAGGACGGAGTGGACTTGGAGTGCGGGTGCGGGAGTTGAAGAGAGAAGACATGAGAGGAGTGAGCTGGGAGACCGCAGGGCGGAGTGGACTTGGAGTGCGGGAGCGGGAGTTGAAGAGAGAAGACATGAGAGGAGTGAGCTGGGAGACCGCAGGACGGAGTGGATGGAGTTCGGGTGCGGGAGTTGAAGGGAGAAGACATGAGAGGGGTGAGATGGGAGACCGCAGGACGGAGTGGATGGAGTTCGGGTGCGGGAGTTGAAGAGAGAAGACATGAGAGAAGTGAGATGGGAGACCGCAGGACGGAGTGGACTTGGAGTGCGGGTGCGGGAGTTGAAGAGAGAAGACATGAGAGGAGTGAGCTGGGAGACCGCAGGGCGGAGTGGACTTGGAGTGCGGGAGCGGGAGTTGAAGAGAGAAGACATGAGAGGAGTGAGCTGGTGGACCGCAGGACGGAGTGGATGGAGTGCGGGTGCGGGAGTTGAAGAGAGAAGACATGAGAGGAGTGAGCTGGTGGACCGCAGGACGGAGTGGATGGAGTTCGGGAGCGGGAATTGAAGAGAGAAGACATGAGAGGAGTGAGCTGGTGGACCGAGGACGGAGTGGATGGAGTGCGGGTGCGGGAATTGAAGAGAGAAGACATGAGAGGAGTGAGATGGGAGACCGCAGGACGGAGTGGATGGAGTGCGGGTGCGGGAATTGAAGAGAGAAGACATGAGAGGAGTGAGATGGGAGACCGCAGGACGGAGTGGATGGAGTTCGGGTGCGGGAGTTGAAGGGAGAAGACATGAGAGGGGTGAGATGGGAGACCGCAGGACGGAGTGGATGGAGTTCGGGTGCGGGAGTTGAAGAGAGAAGACATGAGAGAAGTGAGCTGGGAGACCGCAGGGCGGAGTGGACTTGGAGTGCGGGAGCGGGAGTTGAAGAGAGAAGACATGAGAGGAGTGAGCTGGTGGACCGCAGGACGGAGTGGATGGAGTGCGGGTGCGGGAGTTGAAGAGAGAAGACATGAGAGGAGTGAGCTGGTGTACCGCAGGACGGAGTGGATGGAGTTCGGGAGCGGGAATTGAAGAGAGAAGACATGAGAGGAGTGAGCTGGTGGACCGAGGACGGAGTGGATGGAGTGCGGGTGCGGGAATTGAAGAGAGAAGACATGAGAGGAGTGAGATGGGAGACCGCAGGACGGAGTGGATGGAGTGCGGGTGCGGGAATTGAAGAGAGAAGACATGAGAGGAGTGAGATGGGAGACCGCACGACCGAGTGGATGGAGTGCGGG
This sequence comes from Hypanus sabinus, assembly GCF_030144855.1. NCBI lineage: Eukaryota > Metazoa > Chordata > Chondrichthyes > Myliobatiformes > Dasyatidae > Hypanus > Hypanus sabinus. The sequence goes on from NW_026779939.1 coordinate 536,339, forward strand.
TGCGGGAATTGAAGAGAGAAGACATGAGAGGAGTGAGATGGGAGACCGCAGGACGGAGTGGACTTGGAGTGCGGGTGCGGGAGTTGAAGAGAGAAGACATGAGAGGAGTGAGCTGGTGGAACGCAGGACGGAGTGGATCGAGTTCGGGTGCGGGAGTTGAAGAGAGAAGACATGAGAGGAGTGAGCTGGTGGACAGCAGGACGGAGTGGACTTGGAGTTCGGGTGCGGGAGTTGAAGAGAGAAGACATGAGAGGACGAAGCTGGTGGACCGCAGGACGGAGTGGATGGAGTTCGTGTGCGGGAATTGAAGAGAGAAGACATGAGAGGAGTGAGCTGGTGGACCGCAAGTCGGAGTGGACTTGGAGTGCGGGTGCGGGAGTTGAAGAGAGAAGACATGAGAGGAGTGAGCTGGTGGACCGCAGAACGGAGTGGACTTGGAGTTCGGGTGCGGGAGTTGAAGAGAGAAGACATGAGAGGACGTAGCTGGTGGACCGCAGGACGGAGTGGACTTGGAGTTCGTGTGCGGGAATTGAAGAGAGAAGACATGAGAGGAGTGAGCTGGGAGACCGCAGGACGGAGTGGATGGAGTGCGGGTGCGGGAATTGAAGAGAGAAGACATGAGAGGACGAAGCTGGTGGACCGCAGGACGGAGTGGACTTGGAGTGCGGGTGCGGGAGCTGAAGAGAGAAGACATGAGAGGAGTGAGATGGGAGACCGCAGGACGGAGAGGATGGAGTTCGTGTGCGGGAATTGAAGAGAGAAGACATGAGAGGAGTGAGCTGGTGGACCGCAGGACGGAGTGGATGAAGTTCGGGTGCGGGAATTGAAGAGAGAAGACATGAGAGGAGTGAGCTGGAGGACCGCAGGACGGAGTGGATGGAGTTCGGGTGCGGGAATTGAAGAGAGAAGACATGAGAGGAGTGAGCTGGTGGACCGCAGGACGGAGTGGATGGAGTTCGGGTGCGGGAATTGAAGAGAGAAGACATGAGAGGAGTGAGCTGGAGGACCGCAGGACGGAGTGGATGGAGTTCGGGTGCGGGAATTGAAGAGAGAAGACATGAGAGGAGTGAGCTGGTGGACCGCAGGACGGAGTGGACTTGGACTGCGGGTGCGGGAGTTGAAGACAGAAGACATGAGAGGACGAAGCTGGTGGACCGCAGGATGGAGTGGATGGAGTGCGGGTGCGGGAGTTGAAGAGAGAAGACATGAGAGGAGTGAGCTGGTGGACCGCAGGACGGAGTGGATGGAGTTCGGGAGCGGGAGTTGAAGAGAGAAGACATGAGAGGAGTGAGATGGGAGACCGCAGGACGGAGTGGACTTGGAGTGCGGGTGCGGGAGTTGAAGAGAGAAGACATGAGAGGAGTGAGCTGGTGGACCGCAGGATGGAGTGGATGGAGTGCGGGTGCGGGAGTTGAAGAGAGAAGACATGAGAGGAGTGAGCTGGTGGACCGCAGGACGGAGTGGATGGAGTTCGGGTGCGGGAGTTGAAGAGAGAAGACATGTGAGGAGTGAGCTGGGAGACCGCAGGACGGAGTGGATGGATTGCGGGTGCGGGAGTTGAAGAGAGAAGACATGAGAGGAGTGAGCTGGTGGACCGCAGGACGGAGTGGATGGAGTTCGGGAGCGGGAGTTGAAGAGAGAAGACATGAGAGGAGTGAGCTGGTGGACCGCAGGACGGAGTGGATGGAGTGCGGGTGCGGGAGTTGAAGAGAGAAGACATGAGAGGAGTGAGCTGGTGGACCGCAGGACGGAGTGGATGGACTTCGGGAGCGGGAGTTGAAGAGAGAGGACATGAGAGGAGTGAGCTGGTGGACCGCAGGACGGAGTGGATGGAGTGCGGGTGCGGGAGTTGAAGAGAGAAGACATGAGAGGAGTGAGCTGGTGGACCGCAGGACGGAGTGGATGGAGTTCGGGAGCGGGAGTTGAAGAGAGAAGGCATGAGAGGAGTGAGCTGGTGGACCGCAGGACGGAGTGGATGGAGTGCGGGTGCGGGAATTGAAGAGAGAAGACATGAGAGGAGTGAGATGGGAGACCGCAGGACGGAGTGGATGGAGTGCAGGTGCGGTGAATTGAAGAGAGAAGACATGAGAGGAGTGAGATGGGAGACCGCACGACGGAGTGGATGGAGTGCGGGTGCGGGAATTGAAGAGAGAAGACATGAGAGGAGTGAGATGGGAGACCGCAGGACGGAGTGGACTTGGAGTGCGGGTGCGGGAGTTGAAGAGAGAAGACATGAGAGGAGTGAGCTGGTGGACCGCAGGACGGAGTGGATGGAGTTCGGGTGCGGGAGTTGAAGAGAGAAGACTTGAGAGGAGTGAGCTGGTGGACGGCAGGACGGAGTGGATGGAGTTCGGTTGCGGGAGTTGAAGAGAGAAGACATGAGAGGAGTGAGATGGGAGACCGCAGGACGGAGTGGATGGAGTGCGGGTGCGGTGAATTGAAGAGAGAAGACATGAGAGGAGTGAGATGGGAGACCGCACGACGGAGTGGATGGAGTGCGGGAGCGGGAATTGAAGAGAGAAGACATTAGAGGAGTGAGATGGGAGACCGCAGGACGGAGTGGACTTGGAGTGCGGGTGCGGGAGTTGAAGAGAGAAGACTTGAGAGGAGTGAGCTGGTGGACGGCAGGACGGAGTGGACTTGGAGTGCGGGTGCGGGAGTTGAAGAGAGAAGACATGAGAGGAGTGAGCTGGTGGACCGCAGGACGGAGTGGATGGAGTTCGGTTGCGGGAGTTGAAGAGAGAAGACATGAGAGGAGTGAGATGCGAGACCGCAGGCCGGAGTGGACTTGGAGTGCGGGTGCGGGAGTTGAAGAGAGAAGACATGAGAGGAGTGAGCTGGTGGACCGCAGGACGGAGTGGATGGAGTGCGGCTGCGGGATTTGAAGAGAGAAGACATGAGAGGAGTGAGATGGGAGACCGCAGGACGGAGTGGACTTGGAGTGCGGGTGCGGGAGTTGAAGAGAGAAGACATGAGAGGAGTGAGCTGGGAGACCGCAGGGCGGAGTGGACTTGGAGTGCGGGAGCGGGAGTTGAAGAGAGAAGACATGAGAGGAGTGAGCTGGGAGACCGCAGGACGGAGTGGATGGAGTTCGGGTGCGGGAGTTGAAGGGAGAAGACATGAGAGGGGTGAGATGGGAGACCGCAGGACGGAGTGGATGGAGTTCGGGTGCGGGAGTTGAAGAGATAAGACATGAGAGAAGTGAGATGGGAGACCGCAGGACGGAGTGGACTTGGAGTGCGGGTGCGGGAGTTGAAGAGAGAAGACATGAGAGGAGTGAGCTGGGAGACCGCAGGGCGGAGTGGACTTGGAGTGCGGGAGCGGGAGTTGAAGAGAGAAGACATGAGAGGAGTGAGCTGGTGGACCGCAGGACGGAGTGGATGGAGTGCGGGTGCGGGAGTTGAAGAGAGAAGACATGAGAGGAGTGAGCTGGTGGACCACAGGACGGAGTGGATGGAGTTCGGGAGCGGGAATTGAAGAGAGAAGACATGAGAGGAGTGAGCTGGTGGACCGAGGACGGAGTGGATGGAGTGCGGGTGCGGGAATTGAAGAGAGAAGACATGAGAGGAGTGAGATGGGAGACCGCAGGACGGAGTGGATGGAGTGCGGGTGCGGGAATTGAAGAGAGAAGACATGAGAGGAGTGAGATGGGAGACCGCACGACCGAGTGGATGGAGTGCGGGTGCGGGAATTGAAGAGAGAAGACATGAGAGGAGTGAGATGGGAGACCGCAGGACGGAGTGGACTTGGAGTGCGGGTGCGGGAGTTGAAGAGAGAAGACATGAGAGGAGTGAGCTGGTGGAACGCAGGACGGAGTGGATGGAGTTCGGGTGCGGGAGTTGAAGAGAGAAGACATGAGAGGAGTGAGCTGGTGGACCGCAGGACGGAGTGGACTTGGAGTTCGGGTGCGGGAGTTGAAGAGAGAAGACATGAGAGGACGAAGCTGGTGGACCGCAGGACGGAGTGGATGGAGTTCGTGTGCGGGAATTGAAGAGAGAAGACATGAGAGGAGTGAGCTGGTGGACCGCAAGTCGGAGTGGACTTGGAGTGCGGGTGCGGGAGTTGAAGAGAGAAGACATGAGAGGAGTGAGCTGGTGGACCGCAGAACGGAGTGGACTTGGAGTTCGGGTGCGGGAGTTGAAGAGAGAAGACATGAGAGGACGTAGCTGGTGGACCGCAGGACGGAGTGGATGGAGTTCGGGAGCGGGAGTTGAAGAGAGAAGACATGAGAGGAGTGAGCTGGTGGACCGCAGGACGGAGTGGATGGAGTGCGGGTGCGGGAGTTGAAGAGAGAAGACATGAGAGGAGTGAGCTGGTGGACCGCAGGACGGAGTGGATGGAGTTCGGGAGCGGGAGTTGAAGAGAGAAGGCATGAGAGGAGTGAGCTGGTGGACCGCAGGACGGAGTGGATGGAGTGCGGGTGCGGGAATTGAAGAGAGAAGACATGAGAGGAGTGAGATGGGAGACCGCAGGACGGAGTGGATGGAGTGCAGGTGCGGTGAATTGAAGAGAGAAGACATGAGAGGAGTGAGATGGGAGACCGCACGACGGAGTGGATGGAGTGCGGGTGCGGGAATTGAAGAGAGAAGACATGAGAGGAGTGAGATGGGAGACCGCAGGACGGAGTGGACTTGGAGTGCGGGTGCGGGAGTTGAAGAGAGAAGACATGAGAGGAGTGAGCTGGTGGACCGCAGGACGGAGTGGATGGAGTTCGGGTGCGGGAGTTGAAGAGAGAAGACTTGAGAGGAGTGAGCTGGTGGACGGCAGGACGGAGTGGACTTGGAGTGCGGGTGCGGGAGTTGAAGAGAGAAGACATGAGAGGAGTGAGCTGGTGGACCGCAGGACGGAGTGGATGGAGTTCGGTTGCGGGAGTTGAAGAGAGAAGACATGAGAGGAGTGAGATGCGAGACCGCAGGACGGAGTGGACTTGGAGTGCGGGTGCGGGAGTTGAAGAGAGAAGACATGAGAGGAGTGAGATGGGAGACCGCCGGACGGCGTGGATGGAGTGCGGGAGCGGGAGTTGAAGAGAGAAGACATGAGAGGAGTGAGCTGGTGGACCGCAGGATGGAGTGGACTTGGAGTGCGGGTGCGGGAGTTGAAGAGAGAAGACATGAGAGGAGTGAGATGGGAGACCGCAGGACGGAGTGGACTTGGAGTGCGGGTGCGGGAGTTGAAGAGAGAAGACATGAGAGGAGTGAGCTGGGAGACCGCAGGGCGGAGTGGACTTGGAGTGCGGGAGCGGGAGTTGAAGAGAGAAGACATGAGAGGAGTGAGCTGGGAGACCGCAGGACGGATTGGATGGAGTTCGGGTGCGGGAGTTGAAGGGAGAAGACATGAGAGGGGTGAGATGGGAGACCGCTGGACGGAGTGGATGGAGTTCGGGTGCGGGAGTTGAAGAGAGAAGACATGAGAGGAGTGAGCCTGGAGACCGCAGGACGGAGTGGATGGATTTCGGGTGCGGGAGTTGAGACGATCGGAGGAAATCGATGCGGAATTCAAGGATGCAGAACCGTGATCTCCAACTGGCACAATAATCTGTTTCATTAAAATGGACCCTTTTTATTTCTGATTACAATAAAGAAATGAAGCACATTTGTTTAATTTCATATGGTGTATCGTCTGATCTTTCGTGATACTGAGTTGTACAAGGGGAAGATGTCACGCAGTATCCACGCAAACGAGACTTCAACAGCTTGGCTTGTGGTGGGTGGAGGGTGCGGCGACTGTCTTCCGCTGGTGACCAGAACAGAGTTGTAATCTGCTGAGGGAACACTAGGGGTAACCTGCCGAGAGGGTGAGCCACACCGCCCTCACGATGCTCAGCTCCTTCATTTCCTCTCCCATGAGCAACTCTCAGTTTACACCTGATTTTGAGTGGAACTAATGTCCCAGCGGGAAGTTTTGCCATCAGAAAGGGGGAGCGGCGGAGCATAAACAAGAGTTGCAGGGGTATGAAGACCAGAACGCCTGAACAGGTAGTGGAGTGGTTGTTGGAACATATGTTGTTCCGACCTCAGATAATGTTGAGTAGCAGAATGTTGCGTCTGCTGGGACTCATGTCTGAGCAGCGTCCGTCTCAATGCCTGATGTATTGTACAGAATGTTGACCAGCTCAGGGCAGGGGCCAACGCCCTGGAAGCATGATATTTCAGCCAGGCGTGAGAGTTAGTTCCAGGATGGGCGGGACCGTTCACTCAGTATTCCCGGGTATCGGTTGTTTTAGTCGTACTAATGCTGGAATAATTGAAGGGAGACGGACAGCTTTAATGGACAAGGAAACTATCACAGCGATGCTCTGTCAGGTGGGACTGGAGAACTCGACCGGGTAAGGCTTTACGGGTGGATCTGAGGAATGAGATAAGAACGCGCTCTTTAGACACATTATCGAACCGCCTAAAAGTCCTAGGGATTCAGAGGAAAGAATCTATAGAGAGATCGCAGACTGTTACAAGAAAAATAAGGTTGTGATAATGGGTGTTTTTAACGTACCTGGTATTGACTGTGAGTCCCATACAGTGAAAGACCAGTGGGATAGTTTGTCAACTGTCTTAAAGTAAGTTTCTTTAATCAGTACCTGTAAAGTTCTACGGAGACAGTGCAATACCTGATCTCCTCCTACGGAATGGACAAGGCAAGGGACAAAAGCTTGAATCGGGCAACAATTTTCACCTAGTGATGATAATGCCATTAGATACAAGTTGATAATGGAAAAGGATAGGTCTGACCTCCGTTTCAGATTCTAAATTGGATTAAGGCCAACGTTATTGGAGTCGGGAATGATCTGGCAAGTACGAATTCGAACGGGTTGTGTTCTGGCAAAGTTGCACTTGGCAAGTCGGAGCCCAAGCATTGTTAACCTCAGTGTAGTAGGGAAGGGACCATACCGTGAATAGTTGGAAGAACTGAAAGAGAGCGCGACTTCAGTGTACAAGATCCGGGTGCGAGCAGCCGACGGGCAAAGTAGATCGGGATGGGGACTGGGTATGAAGTTTCCGAGTCCACTCATTTACTTCGGGTCGCCCCGTTACAGGATGAGTGTGGGGGTCTCTGGAGAGGATATAGTGGAGGGTTCCCTATGACGATGACAGGAATAGAGAGCAAAATCTAAAAGCAGAGGTCGGAAATTTTCGTTTCTTTTTTCTGGAGCGGGGGAGTCTGAGGGTACACCTGACAGCTGTTAAAAAAATTACGAGAGACAGAGACTGACCAGGCAGCGGGTATTTTACCCTCAAGGTGGGAATGCCTAATACCGGAAGGCCCGCTTTAGGGTGAGAGGGTGTAAGTTGAAGGGAGATGTGTTTGGTACGTTTCTGCTCCAAGAGGGTTTGCTGAGTGATTGGAACGTGCTGCCAGCGCTGGTGGTGGAGGGAGATCCACAGAGGCGTTAAGGCTGTTTAACAGGCTCGTTGGTGTGCAGGGAATGGAGGGAGGTTGACATGGTGTCTGCAGCAGGGATTTGCTTCATTTGGTACATTGCAAACTTTTGGGCCGAAGGGTCTGACCTGCTCTGTTACTGACGTTCTCTGCTCTGTAGAAGAAACGCAGAATGCTGTTTGAACTCATCGGGTGGGAAGAGATCAAAGGATCTGGGGAATCTCCGTCAAATAGTCGCTCTCCTGCACCACTCCCGTCTCCGTCACCCCTCCATCCCTTGCAAACTCCCGCGTCACCGTGAACCAGACCCTCACTTCGCCATGTCCCTCATCCCGATGGCTCACCCACTCTCCGTGACACGCTTCATCCTCTAAACCCTCACAATGTCCATTGCCCCCCTCCCCTCTCTGTGTTCACAGGCAATTGTGGTGACTATGAGTGAGAGAAGGCGTCTGGTGCTACACCTCCCCCCACCCACCGGATATCTGTCACCAGTTCTGAGCCTCTCCACAGCTCTACATGCACAGACCGGTCATGTGGTTCCACCATCAGTGGCTGCAGCCCCACCACCGGCCTCCTCTCTCCACCCCTTCCTTCCTCTTCTGGCAGCACGCCATCCGGTCACACAGACACACACAGCATCTGCGAGAGACACACATAGTTCGAGTCTGCTGGAACGCCGAATTGCTCGGTATTGGTGAGTGGGGAGACCGGGGGAGAGAGGGAGCTGCGCACATTTTCTGATTCCGGTAGACTGAGCTGCGATGGTGCGGCGGGTTGTTCACATGTCTGACACCAGGCGTGTGATGGGTCGGTGCAGGGTGAGTTTCTATCTGTGTCAGACGCCGGGACTGTGTGATACGAAGGTGCGGAAGGGGTTTCTGACTGTGTCTGAACCCGGGGGTGCATAATGGGAGCAGTGTGGAGGGAGGTTCACTCTGTGCCTGTCCCCGGTAGTGTGTGATGGATCCTTGCAGAGGGACCGTTACACAGTGTATGTTTCTAGGAGTGTGTGATGGGATTGTATGGAGGGATTCTTGCTCTGCCTCTGACTCTTAGTAATGGGTCAGTAGATTTCGGCGTTTAAGCTGACTCCAATCAGTGATAGGGAGCAAGTAAATGGTAGCTCACACGTTCTGATCAAACGGCTGCATTCTGAACACCCTTTCTGTGGCCCCACTCTCCTCCCCTTCCTTCCTCTTTTCTCAGCACACCATTCCTTCTCTCTGATTCTTAAGAGGCTGAGTGAGCAGCATATATGTACAAATAAAATCGGTAAGTATGTGAAGGTGGTTTTCCAAAATGAGGTCAGGGAGTTAGCCATTAAATTAAAGGTCAGGACCATTATCCGTCCTTGTGTGCCCAGACAGAGGAAGACCATACAGTTTAGAACGTAGCTCAAGTGCTGGTGTTGGTGGGAGGGCTCCAAAAAATTGGTATCACTGTAGTTTTTTTCCAAGGAAGGTGGGACGTGCACAAAATAGATGGAAGACGGTTTACACATAAACTGGAGGGGACCTGATATCCTAGCGGGAAGTTTTGTCAGAGGTGCACATGAAAGTTTCTGGGAGAGTTGTTGAACTCGATTTGCAGTGGGATGGGCTTCAGAGTTGGAGAGCAGACAGCGGAGTCGTTATGGAGACAGATGTTGTTAAGTCCTAAGAAAAAGTCAGGATCCAAACGGCTGTGCATCAAGCGACTGGTGCCCTGAGCTCCGTATATTTTAATGCAGGAAGATTTAAAGACTGGAAGGTGAGCTCAGGCCATGAATCAACACGGTGAATTATGATATTGAAGCCGTTATTCAGAATTGGGTCTAGGAGGAGAAAGCAGGTCAACACGATATTTCGGGGTTCCCTATTTTTAGACGTGAAAAAGCGAAATGAGTTACGGGGTTGGGGTGACATTACAGAGCTGAGAAAATGTCACCGCAGAGCAGAGCCAGAACAGACAAGAGAACTCGTCAAACTGAGGCTTTATGGGTGGAAACATAGAAACATAGAAAATACAACACAACACAGGGGCTTCCATCTACAAAGTTGCGCCGAACATGCGATTACTTAGCGATTACTATGTTTACCCATATCCCTGTATTTTCTCTAAGCTCCGTGTACCTATCAAAACGTCAATAGACAATAGTCAACAGGTGCTGGAGTGGGCCATTTGGCCCTTCCAGACAGCACGGCCATTCAATTTGATCCACAATCAGTACCCCGTTCCTACCTTCTCCCCATACCCCTTGACTCCGCTACCTTCAAGAGTTCTATCTAGAGAATCTTGAAAGAATCCCGAGAAATGGCCGCCACTGCCTCCTGAGGCAGAGAATTCCATAGATCCACAACTCTCTGGGTGAAAAAGTTTTTCCTCAACTCTGTTCTAAATAGCCTGCCCCTTATTCTTAAACTGTGGCCTCTGGTTCTGGACTCCCCGAACATCGGGAATATTTTTCCTGCCTCTGCCCTGTCTAATCTCTTAATAATCTTAGGTTTCATTCAGGTCCCCTCTCATCCTTCTATATTCCAGTGTATACAAGCTCAGCCATTCCAATCTTTCAACATATGACTGGCACGCCATTCCGGGAAATAACCTCGTGAACCTACGTTGCTTTGCCTCAATAGCAAGAATATCTTCCCTCAAATTTGGAGACCAAAACTGAACACAATACCCTCGGTGTGGTCTCACCAGGGCCCTGTACAATTGGAGAAGGACCTCTTTGCTCCTATACTCAACTCCGCTTGTTATGAAGGCCAACATGCAATTAGCTTTCTTCACTGTCTGTTGTACCTGCATGCATACTTTCAGCGACTGATTATCAAGGACACATAGATCTCGTTGCACTTCCCCTTTTCCTAACTTGACATCATTCAGATAGTAATCTGCCTTCCTGTTCTTGCCACCAAAGTAGATAACCTCACAGTTATCCACATTAAACTGCATCTACCATGAATCTGTGCACTCACTCAGCCTGTCCAAGTCACCCTGCATTTTCCTGACACCCTCCTCATATTTCACACTACTACCCAGCTTTGTGTCATCTGCAAATTTGCTGCTGTGACTTTTAATCCCTTCATCTAAATCACTAATGTATATTGTACATAGCTGCGGTCCCAGCACCGAGCCTTCCGGTACCCAAATAGTCACTGCGTGCCAGTCAGAAAAGGGACACGTTAATCGCTACACTTTGTTTCCTGTCTGCCAACCAATTTTCTATACAAGTGAGTACCGTACCTTCCATACCAAGTGCTTTAATTTTGCCCACTAATATCCTGTGTGGGACCTTATCAAAGATTTTCTGAAAGTCTCTTATACGACCCGATTGTATCCGCCTCCACCAACGTTGCCGGCAGATCATACCATACACACCCTCACCACTCTCTGAGTAAAAAACTTACTCCTGACATCTCCTTTGTACCTACTCGCCAGCACCTTTAGCCCGAGTCCTCTTGTGGCAACCATTTGAGCCCTGGGTAAAAACCTCTGACTATCTACACGATCCAAGCCTCTATTAATCTTATACAGCTCTATCATGTCACCTCTCATCCTCCACTCGCAGGAGGAACGGCCGTGTTCACTAAAAATGTTTTCATGAGACATGCTCCCCAATCCAGGCAATTTCCTTGTGAATTTCCCCTATACCCTTCCCATGGTCTCCACAGCCCTTCTGTAATGAGGCGAACAGAACTGAGCACTATCCTCCAGATGCGGTGTGACCAGGGTCCTAGGTAGCTGCAACATTAACTCTCGTCTCCTAAATTCATTTCCACGTTTAATAAAGACCAATGCACCGTAGGCCCTCTTAACCCCAGAATTAACCTACGCAGCTGTTTTGAGGTTTCTTGTGGGCTCGTGTCCCAAGATCCCTCTGATCCTCCACACTGCCAAGAGTCTTACACTGAGTATTATATTCTGCCATCATATTTGAACTACCAAACTGAACCACTTCAAACTTATCTGGGTTGAACTCCATCGGCCACTTCTCAGCCCGTTTTGCTTCCTATCAATGTTCCGCTGTAACTTCTGACAGCCCTCTACACTCTCCACAACACCTCCAACATTTATGTCATCAGCAAACTTACTAACCCAACCCTCCACTTCTACACCCAGGTCATTTATAAAACTGACGCACTGTTAGGGTCGGAGAACAGATCTCTGAGGCACACCACTGGTGACCGACTTCCACGCAGATTATGACCCGTCTAAAAGCCAGTTTTTGTCTTCTGTGGGTAAGCTAGTTCTGGATACACACGGTAATGTCCCCTTTGATCCCTTGCCTCCTTACTTTTTCAATAAGCCTCGCATGGGGAACCTTATCAAATGTTTTGCTGAAATCCATGTTCACTACATCTACTACTCTTCCTTCATTGATAGAAATGAGGAAATGAGGAACAAGAAATGAATGGCCAAGAGAAAGTGGCTACTCTGTAGAACAGCCAATAGTCCGCCTGATCAGGAGGAACAAATCTGTAGAGAGATAGTAGAAAGTTGCAGGAAATAGAAGACTGTGATAGCAGGTCATTTCAGCTTCTAACCTTTTGACTGAGACGCATACTGCAAAAGGACCTGTGGGATAGTGTTTGTCAAAAATGTTCAGATAAGATTCCTTAATCAGTACGACGTCCCAACGAGAGAGAGAGAGAGAGAGAGAGAGAGAGAGAGAGAGAGAGAGAGAGAGAGAGAGAGAGAGAGAGAGAGAGAGAGAGAGAGAGAGAGAGTTTCTCTACTGCAGCAGTGATCTGCTACTGCAGCATGAGACAAGACAGGTGTCAGAGTTTCTAGTGATCAGAAAGTCGTTAGTTTCTTGAAAATGTCGAAAACGATAGGACGTTCCTCAGATTTAGATTCTAAAGGAGCAAGACCAAGTTTACCTTGGATCAGAAAGGATCTGGAATGTGTGAATTTGGATAAGATGTTTGCTGGCAAAGATGCTCTTGTTAAATTGCAGCCCAAGAGGTATTTACTTCGTTGTAGCAGTGAACGACCTATACTGTGAATCGGGGGAAGTGTTGAAGGAGAGAAGGAATTTGTTTCTCAAGGCGGGGGAATACAGAATGTGAATAGAAGGACGCTTCACGTCCCCTTCACTCTTACGTCCCTGAAAATACTCCATGTCTCCGTACGCAATTCCTTCCCCCATACTGTTCTTCGGATGCAGCACACCGCCCTCCTCTACACACCAAACACTTTTCCGTCTTCCCATTCCTCCTCTACTCCCCTCAGTATATCTGTACCTCCTTCCGCTGCACCCCACTTTCTCTGTGATCAGAAGGATGTGTGAGGAGGAAGGGGAATATCGATGCCAGTTGTCACATCTCTTCCTTTCCATCGGATATTGACCTCTCGGTTCGGTATATTTCCACAGCTCTGCGTGGACACCACTCCCTCTAGTGTCCACTATATCACCAGCAATATATTCCCATTTCGGCTTCTACCCCCACACCCCCCCCCTTACACACATACAAACCAGACACTTCGGATGCAGGTGTGTGTGTGTGTGTGTGTGTGTGTGTGTGTGTGTGTGTGTGTGTGTGTGTGTGTGTGTGTGTGTGTGTGTGTGTGTGCGTGTGTGTGTGGTAGTTGCTGACAGCAGTTTGCTGGCTCTGTTTAATGTTCTTTGACTCAGAAGGGAATGTGAGGGAGAGCAGAGTCGAGCTGTCGTAACAGGGGATACGTTAATGTGGGTAACAAACGGAGACTCTGTGGAGAGAACGAGAGTCCTGGATGATATGTTGCTGGGATCCATGTTCTGAGTTGTGTTGTTTTCATAGAAACATAGAAAACCGACGGCACAATACAGGCTCTTCTGCCTACAAAGTTCTGCCGAACCTGTCCCTCTTTTAGAAATTATTAGGCTTACCTATAGACCTTCACTAAGCTCCATGTACCTATGGAAAAGTTTCTTAAACGACCCGATCGTATCGGCCTCCACCACTTTTGCCGGCAGCCATTTCCACACACTCACGAATCTCTATCTAACCCACTGACAGCTCCTCTGTACCTACTCCCCAGCTCCTTAAACATGTGTCATCTTGTGGCAACCATTTCAGCCGAGGGAAAAAATCGTCTGACTATCCACGCGATCAATGCCTCTTATTCTATTTTCCAAATTTGTCAGGTCACCTCTAATCCTCCGTCGCGCCAAGGAGATAAGGCCGAGTTCATTCAACCAATTATCATAAGGCATGCTCCCCAATCGAGGAAACTTCCCTGTGAATCTTCACTGCACCCTTTCTATGGCTTCCACGTCCTTCCCGTTGCGAGGCGAACAGAACTGAGCACAGTACTCCAAGTGGTGTCTGGCCAGGGGCATATATCGCTGCAACATTGCCTCTGAGCACTAATTTGAATTCCAAGACTGATGAAGGGAACTACACCGTTCGCCGTCTTAACCACAGAGTCGATCTGTGCAGCTGCTTTGATCGTCCTTTGGATCGGATCCCAAGACCCATCTGATTCTCCGCACTGCCAAGAGTCTTAACATTAATGCTATATTCTGCCATATTATTGGCGTATCAAACTGAAACACGTCATAAGTATCTGGGTTGAACTCCATCTGCTACTTCTCAATCCAGTGTTGCATCCAATCAATGTCCCGCTGTAACCTCTGACAAACCTCTACATTACTAACAACACTTCCAACCTTTGTGTCATCATCACACTTACTAACCCATCCCTCCACATCCTCAACCAGGTCTTTTGTAAAAGTCGAGAACAGTAAGGGTCCCAGAACAGATCGCTGAAGCACACCAGTTGTCACCGACCATCATGAAGAATATGACACATCCACACCCACTCTTTACCTCCTGTAGTCAAGCAGGTTCTGGCTCCACATGGCAATCTCCCGTTCGATCCCATGCCTCTTTACTTCCTCAATAAGCCATGCGTAGGGTCCCTTATCAAATGCCTTGCTGCTCTTCCTTCATCAACGTGTTTAGTCACATCCTCTAAAAATTCAATCCTCTTTTTCGGCACAACTTGCCCTTGACAAAAACATTCTGACTGTTCTTAATCATATTATACCTCTCACAAAGTTGGAAAATACCGCATCTCCTTATCTTCTAAATCAAATTACCAACCGGTGAGGTTAGTGTCACTGGTCTATAATTTCTGGGCATCTCTACTCTCTTTCTTTATAAAGGAAAAACATCCGCAAACCCCCAGACCCCCAAACATCCAGAAGCTCTCCTGTCCCCACTGATGATTCAAAGATAATCTGCAGAGATTCAGCAATTTCTTCCCTGCCTCCCATGGCAGCCTGGGGAACAACTCACCCGGTCTGGGCGACTTATCCAATTTGAACTTATCAAAAGCTCCAGCACATCGTCTTTCTTAATATCTGCATGCTCAAGCTTTTCAGTCTGCTGCAAGTCATCACTACTATCACCAAGATCCTCTTCCATAGGGAATACTGAAGCAAAGTATTCATTAAGTACCTCTGCTATTTCATCTGGTTCCATAGTCAATTTCCCACTGTCACACTTGATGGGTCCAATTCTTTCAGGTCTTATCCTCTTGCTTTTCACATACTTGTGGAATCCTTTGTGAATTTCCTTAATCCTGCCGACCAAGGCCTTACATGACCCTTATGACTCTCCATATTCCAAATTAAGCTGTTTCCTATTAGTCTTATAATCTTCTGCATCTCTAATATTACTCGCTTTATGAACCCTTGGTAAGCATTTCTTTGTTTATTGACAGAGATTCTTCACTCTCCGATCACTTACGACCGGGACAGAAGACACTTTGGGATCAATATCAGAAGATGAACACGAATCGGTGCCAATTTCTTCTAAATGTCCATGAGTTGCATTGGAACGTTGAATCCAGGATAAACGCGAATTCCCTTCTGGTCATCAGCCAGACCACCAGTCTCAAGAATGCTCAAACCCTCAAGAAAATCCTTCCTCTCCCCGAATTCTTCTGCCAACTTTTGACCAGAAGGAAAGGTGAGGTTACATCCTCAATCCCCCGCTCCTAAACTAAGGACTGAGAGACTCCTGGAGTCTGTGATGGGACTGTGTGGAGTGATCTTCCCTCTGTGTCTAACACCGGGAGTGTGTGATGGGACGGTACGGAATGAGATTCTCTATACGTGGGGGAATCATCTCTGTGTTTCTGACCCCGGGGGTGTGAGATGGGACTGTGTGGAAGGGAGGGAGTTTCACTCTGTGTCTTAATCTCTGTATCTCGCACACTCTCCCTCTCTTGTCTTTTGCACTGATGCCTCTATTTAACACACTCTCTCTGCCTCCTGCCATATCCCGTACTTTCCCTACGTCCCTCTGCGTTTCCGTGAAGCTGACCTACAGCTAAACCATTACAACACGGAAAAAGTCCATCTTGGCCCTTCTATTCCGTGCCGAACGTTTATCTCACCTAGTCATAGATTCCATAACATCCCTCCTTGTTTCCCTTACCTTACACAATTCAATATACATAGAGCATAGAATAGTAAAGCACATTACAGGCGCTTCGTCCCACAATGTTGTTCCGTCCCTCGAACCCTGTCTCCCATACAACTCCCCGTCTTAAATTCCTCCATATACCTCTGTAGTAGTCTTTTAAACTTCACTAGTGTATCTGCCTCCACCATTGGCTCAGGCAGTGCATTCCACGCACCAAGTGAGTGAAACAGCTTCTTCTAATATCCGTCTGGAACATCTCACCCCTTTCCTTAAATCTATGTCCTCTTGTACATAGCAGTGGTGCTCTGAAGAAGAGGCACATGCTGTCCAATCTGTCTTTTCCGCTTAATATCTTGTGCACCTCTCTCATGTCTCCTCTCATCCTACTTCTCTCCAAAGAGTAAAGCCCGAGCTCCCTTAATCTCTGAGATTAATCGATACTCTCTAAATCAGGCAACAACCTGGTAAATCTCCTCTGCATACTTTACAATGCTTCCACATCCTTCCCATAGTGAGTAGACCAGAACTGGACACAGTACTCCCAGTGTGGCCTAACAAGAGCTTTATAGAGCTGCATCATTACATCGCGTCTCTTAAACAAGGGGGCAACATTCGCCTCACTGCAATCCTCCGGTACAATTTCCCTGTCATCGAGGACATAAAGATCCTAGCCAGAGGCTCGGCAATCTCTTCCCTCGCCTCGTGGAGCAGCCTAGGGAATATTCCGTCAGGTCCCGGGGGCTAATCCGTTGGAATGAATTTTAACAATTCCAACACCTCCTCTCTCTTAATATCTACATGCTACAGAATATTAACGTCACTCATATTGCCCTCACCGTCATCAAGTCCCCTCTCAGTGGTGAATACAGAAGAGAAGTATCCATAGAGGACCCCGCTCACTTCCACAGCCTCCAGGCACATCTTCCCAATTTTATTTCTAATTCGATCCCAGCATCACTCCTCTCATCCGTTTGTTCTTTACATAATTGAAGAATTCCTTCGGGTTTTCCTTTACCCTACTCTCCAAGGCCTTCTCATGCCCCCTTTTTGCTCGTCTCAGCTCCTTCTTAAGCTCCTTTCTTGCTACCCTATATTCCTCAATAGACCCATCTGATCCCTGCTTCCTATAACCTCATATATGCTGTCTTCTTCCACCAGACTAGATTTTCCACTTCACTTGTCACCCAAGGTTCCTTCACTCCACCATTCTTTATCTTCCTCACCGGTAAAAATTTACGCCTAACATCCTGCAACAGATCCTTAAACATCGATCACATGTCCATAGTATATGTCCCTGCAAAAACATCACCCCAGATCACACCCGGAACTTCTAGCCTTACAGCCTCATAATTTGCCGTTCCCCAATTATATTTTCCTCTGCTCTCTGATTCTATCCTTTTCCATGTTAATACTAAAGGCCAGGGAGCGGTGATCTAATAGGTAGCGAACTGGGTCAGGTCACAGATCAGTCAGTGGGTGACCATCAAAATAGATGAAGTACGACATTCCCCCCAGTCGGTCTGTCAACATACTGTGAAAGGAATCCATCCGGGACACACTTAACAAAATCTGTCCCATCTAAACCCTAGGAAGTAATCAAGTGTCAATCAATATTCGGGAAGCTAAAATCACCCATGATAACAACCTTGTTATATTTGCACCTTTCTATATCTGCCTCCCAATCTGCTCCTCGGAATCTCTGCTGCTACCAGGGGGCCTATAGAATAACCCCAGTGGAGTAACAGCTCCTTTCCAGTTCCTGTCTTCCACGCATACTGACTCAAAAGAGGATCCTGCAACATTATCCACCCTTTCTGCAACTGTAATAGTTTCCTTGACCAGGATACTATTACACTATTACACAGGATTGCCAATCCTCCTCCTCTTTTTTCCCGTCTTTGCATCCCTTTTAAAGCACTGTATTCCAGGAATATTGAGAATCCATTCTTGCACTGCTGCCAGCCAAGTTCCGTAATACATCATAATTCCATGTATGTATGCAAGCTTTCAGTTCATCATCTTTGTTCCAGATGCTTCTTGCATTGAAATGCACACTCTTCAGCACTTCTACCTTACTGCATTTACACCCTTTATTCTGCTTCTTTTTCCTCAAAGCCTTTCTATATGTTAGATCTGGCTTTACACCATGCACTTCTTTACTGCTTCTCCTTAGTGAATATCCTTCTCCTGAGTGAATGCCGAAGAAAACGCTCCAAACCTCAGTTGCTCTCCACTCCCCACCTCTCCCGACTCTCCTCACTCTCTGTTTCACAGGCAATTGTGGGGAGTATGAGGGAAAAATGACGTCTAGTATTACACCTCCCCCTTCCACTGGATATCTATCAACAAGATCTGTGTCTGTTCACAGCTCTGCGTTCATAGGCCGGTTGTATGTTTTTCACACCACTTGCTTCAGTCTGCAATATTAACACCCTTTCTCTCGCCTCTACTCTCCTCCTCCTATTTTCTCTACCCGCAGCGCACCATCCGCTCACACAAACACACGCCATCTCTGAGAGGCACGCTTAATTTGAGTCAACAGGGGTGTCGAAATACTGGATATTGGTGAATGGGGAGAACGGAGGAGTGGTTGCGCACTTTTTCTGACTTTTTCTGATGATGCGTGAGCTGATTCTCTGACTCTAGAAATGTGTTCGTACTGTGTGGAGTACGGGACTGTGTGATCTGACGATGTGGATGCAGATTCTCACTGTGTGTAACCCCGGTACAGTGTGACGGGGTGGTGTGGAGGGAGGTTCACTCTCTACTTGACATCGAGAGTGTGTGATGGGAGGGAGCTGAGGGATATTCACTCTGTATCTAACATCGGGAGTGTGTGATCCGACTGGGAAGACGGAGCTTGACTCTGTGTGTGACCCGGGAGAGTGTGATGAAACAATATGGAGGGAGTTGCACTCTGTGTATGATCCAGGCGATGAGTGATGGATCGTTGCGGAGGGAGCGTTACTCAGTGTATATTTCCAGGAGTATGTGATGGGATTGTATGCAGGGATTCTCGCTCTGTCTGTGACTCCTGGCCAAGGAACTGTGGATTTCGGGGATTAAACAGACTCCCATCAGAAATACGTTGGAAGAAAATGGTGCTTCAGAAGTTCTGCTCAAAAGGCTTAATATGAACACCCTTTCTGTGGCTTCCGCTCTCCTCCCCTTCCTTCCTGTTTTCACAGCAGACCATTCCTTCTCGATGATTCTTTTTTTAACAATATATTTTGTTGAAGGTACGTCACAATATATAATACATAATGGAATACATTTTCCTCCATTTTGCTTTTGTATCTTACTGCTAAACAAACCTCCCCTCACCCCCCCCCCCCCGAACATAAAATGACTGCTAATTTATTTTCAATACAACACTTCACATATACAAGTACGGACATTTCACAGCCTGACCCCCACACTACTTCAAGACGAAGTCCCACACACAGCTACAACAGCTCAGATGATCCAGAATACACTCATATTACAATTAGTCAACCACCCTGTGCGGTAAATCATACGCGTGTTAAAACGGAAGCAACTTCCCAAGTACAATCAAATGCCCCCAACTATTAGGTAATTCCTTAAGACTCCCAAAATAGGACAAGAACGGTCCCCATTTCGAACAGAACTTTCTCACAGACGCCCTCAGAGTGAATTTAATCTTGTCTAATTTCAGAAAAAGAACATTACGTCCTCTAACCAAGCAGCAGCAGATGGGGGAGTGGCAGATTTACAGACCAGCAAGATTCTCCTACGCGCCAGCAACGATGTAAGTAAAATGATATCCGACAGGTTTGCATTTAAACCCAAAACATCATCGGCCACACCAAATACAGCTATAAGTGGGCAAGGTCACAGTGTCACACCCGAAACCTCACTGATAATTTTGAAAACCAGGCCGAAGGCAAGACCAAAATGCATGCACTAAACCAAACGGGCAGAAGGAACACCTGTCACAGCCAGCGTCTGTTCCAGTATATATGTCAGCACACCCGGCTTTACTTAAATGTATTGTGTAAAACTTTGAATTGTATGAGCCCGAGTCTAGCACAAGATGACGAAGAATGAACCCTATTCAGTGATTTTGCCCAATATTCCTCTGCCAGATCCACACCAAGGTCATCCTCCCAGCTAGTCGTAGTTTAGTTTAGATCTTGAACTCCCAAATACATCAGCTGGGAGTATAGTACAGAGATCAGCCCTTTATTATTAAAGCTAACAAAAAGCTTGTCCCACAACATAGCAGGTGGTAGATCAGGAAAAGAGGGAAATTTTTCCTTGACAAAGTGGAGAATCTGTAGCTATTGAAAAAAATGATTATGTGGAAGGTCACATTTACTGCACAGGTTATCAAAACTATTAGGTATATTATCAGTTCACAAATCCTTAATGCACATAAGAATGTTCAAACCCCATTGTCTAAAATCTAAATCGAGTGTGGAGGGAAGATGTAGATGGTTTCTATGAATGGGACCCAAAATTGAACTGACGTGAACGTATAATGGCAAGGAAATTGATTAATAATTTTGAGGGTGGAACGCAAGACAGGGTTAGATGTGAATTGAGAGGACTTCAATGGAAATGTTCTAGGACCTTCTAACACTTTGAAATAATTTAGTTGACTTAAGTGCAATAGAAAGAGGCTCAACTGCAAATGCAACAAGATTCCAAGACGTCCTGGTCTATATATGTGCCAATTAAATCGGTATGTATGGGCAGGTGGTTCTGCACAATGAGGTCAGGATTTAGCAATAAAATTAAAGGACAGGACTACCACCCGTCCCCGTGTGCCAAGACCTAGGAAGACCATACAGTATACCATGTGGCTCAAGCTACGGTGCAGTTGGGAGTGCTTCAAAATCCATTGTCTTTCTTCCAAGGAACGTGGGATGTCTACAGGCGAGAGGAAAGACGGTTTACCCATAAACTGGAGTGGAACTGATATCCTAGCGGGAAGATTTGCCAGTACCGGGCTTGAGAATTTTTAGGAGAGTTGTGGAACTCGATTTGCAGGGAGATGGGATTCTGAGTTCGAGAGCCGATAGCGGAATCGATATGGAGACATGTTGTTAAGTCTTAAGAAAAAGGCAGGAATCAATACTTTGCATATAAATCGGATGATGCCCAGAGCTCCGTATATTTTCATGCAGGAAAGTTCTAAGAAGCGCAGTTGAGCTCAGGGAATGAATCAGTACAGTGAATATGATATTGCAGCCATTATTTGGAATAGAGTGCAGGAGGTGCAAGCAGGGCAGCACGACTTTCGGGTTTCCCTGTGTTTAGACGTGAGAGAATGGAAGAATTTCTACTAGCTGAAGAGAAAGAATATAGTTAAGAACAATGTTGGCCCCTTGAAGAATGAATTGGGAGAAATTGTTATGGGAAACAGGGAAATGGCAACAGAATTTAATGCGTACTTTAGATCTGTCTTCATCAGGGAGGACACAAGCAATCTCCCAGATATATGGACGCGCCAGGGTCATAAGATAACACAGGGATTGAAACAGATTGACATTAGGAAAGAAACTGTGATGAGTAGACTGGTAGGACTGAAGGCTAATAAATCCCCGGTTCCAGATGGTCTGCATCCGAGGGTTCTAAAAGAGGTTGCTCGGGAAATTGCGGATGCATTGGTAATCATTTTTCAATGTTCCTTAGATTCAGGATCAGTTCCTGAGATTGGAGAGTGGCTAATGTTATCCCACTTTTCAAGAAGGGAGGGAAGGAGAAAACGGGGAACTATCGTCTTGTTAACCTAACGTCAGTCGTGGGGAAGATGCATGAGTCCATTATTAAGGACGAAATAGTGGCACATCTAGATGGCAGTAATAGGATTAGGCCGAGCCAGCATGGATTTACCAAGGGCAAATCATGCTTGACTATACTGTTGGAGTTTTTTGAGGGAGTAACAAGGATATTAGACGACGGTAATCCAGTGGATGTTGTGTACCTAGATTTTCAGAAGGCATTCGATAAGGTGCCACATAGGAGATTGGTGAGTAAATTCAGAGCTCATGGCATTGGGGGCAGGGTTACAACATGCATAGAAAACTGGTTGGCAGATAGAAAGCAAAGGGTAGCACTGAATGGGTGTTTCTCGGACTGGCTGGAGGTGACTAGTGGGGTACCACAGGGCTCTGTATTGGGACCACAGCTCTTTACGATTTATGTCAACGATTTAGATGAGGGCATTGTAAACTATATCAGCAAGTTTGCTGACGATCCTAAACTGGGTGGCAGTGTGACATGCGAAGAGGACGTAAGGAGAATACAGGGAGACTTGGATAGGCTGGGTGAGTGGGCAGATAATTGGCAGATGTCATTCAATGTGAATAAATGTGAATTTATCCACTTTGGAAGCAGGAACAAGAGGGCAGAGTATTGTCTGAATGGTGTAGAGTTAGGTAAGGGAGAAATGCAAAGAGACCTAGGAGTCCTAGTTCATCAGTCAATGAAAGTGAATGAGCAAGTTCAACAGACAGTGAAGAGGGCAAATGGAATGTTGGCCTTTATTACAAGGGGAATTGAGTACAAGAGCAAGGATGTCCTTTTGTATTTGTACAGGGCCCTGGTGAGACCACACCTGGAATGTTGTGTGCAGTTTTGGTCTCCAGGTTTAAGGAAGGACATTCTGGCAATTGAGGAAGTGCAGCGTAGATTCACCAGGTTGATTCCTGGGATGGCAGGGCTGTCTGACGCAGAGAGATTGGAGAGATTGAGCTTGAACACTCTGGAATTGAGGAGATTGAGAGGGGATCTGATTGAAATGTTTAAGATAATTAAAGGATTTGATAGGATTGAGGCAGGAAATTTGTTCCAGATGTTGGGAGAGTCCAGTACCAGAGGGCATGGATTGAGAATAAGAGGTCAGTTATTTAAATCAGAGTTGAGGAAAAACTACTTCTCCCAGAGAGTTGTGGAGGTGTGGAATGCACTGCCTCGGAAGACGGTGGAGGCCAATTCTCTGGATGCTTTCAAGAAGGAGCTAGATAGGTATCTTATGGATAGGGGAATCAAGGGATATGGGGACAAGGCAGGGACTGGGTATTGATAGTGAATGATCAGCCATGATCTCAGAATGGCGGTGCATACTCGAGGGGCCGAATGGTCTACTTCTGCACCTATGTCTATTGTCTATTGCCTATAATTACAGGAGGAGGGGTGACATTACAGTGCTGAGCAAATGTCACCGCAGCGCACAGTCAGAACAGACAAGACAACTCGTCTCAGTGAATATTTGCAGGTGGAAATATGGTAACATGGAGACATAGAAAACCTACAGCACAATACAGGCCTTTCCACCTAACATGCCCCTACCTTAGAAATAACTAGGCTTACCCTGAACACTCCATTTTTCTAAGCTCATTTTCCTGGTACTTAAAATGACTTCTTAAAATAACGTATTGTATCCGACTCCACCAACGGTGCTGGCAGCCCATTCCACGCACTCACCACTCTCTGAGAACAGAAAAAAAGTCTTGCCGCTGACATCTTCTCTGATACCTAGTCCCCCGCACCTATAACCCGCGACCTCTTGTGGCAACAGTTTCAGCCCTGGGAAAAAGCCTCTGACTATCCACACGATCAATGCCTCTCATCATCTTATACACCTCTATCAGTTCAACTGTCATCCTCCGTCCCTCCGAGGAGAAGAGGCCGTGTTCATTAAAACTATTATCATAAGACATGCACCACTGTCGAGAAAACATCCTTGTAAATCTTCTCTGCGCCCTTTCTATGGCTTCCACATCTTTTTCCGTAGTGAGGAGACAGAACTCAGCACAACACTCCAAGTTCGGTCTGGTGAGGGTCCTATATCGCTGCAACATTAAATTTCGGCTCCTAAATTAAATTCCATGATTGATGAAGGCAAATACGCCTTAGGCCTTCTTAACCAAAGTGTCAACCTACGCAGCTGCTTTGAGCGTCCAGTGGAGTCGGACACAAAGATCTCTCTGATCTTCCACAGTGCCAAGATTCTTAACATTAATAATATATTCTGACATATTATTAATCTACCAAACAAATCCACTTCACACGTATCTGGGTTGAACTCCATCTGCTAATTCTCAATCCTGCTTCCCAGATCAATTTTGCATCCAACCAACGTCCCGCTGCAACCTCTGACAGCCCTCTACACTACCGATAACAACTCAAATCGTTGTGTCGTCATCACACCTACTAACCCATCCTTCCAATTCCTCATCCAGGTCATTAAAAAAAATCACGAACAGTAAGAGTTCCAGAATAGATCCCTGTCGCACCGCACGGGTCACTGTCCTCCCGGCAGAATATGACCAGTACACAGTCTCTCTTTGCCTTCTATGGGCAAGCCAGTATTGGCTCCACAAGGCAATCTCGCCTTGTATCCCATGCCTCTTTACTTCCTCAATAGGCCACCCACGGGCTACGTTATCAAATGGTTTGCTGAAATCAGTATACACTACATCTACAACAAACAGAGAGCTAGAGTGCGAAAGGGTCGATGTCTGACTCAGTGATTCAGTGACGGGACGATATGGAGGGATCTTCACACTACGTCTAACCCCGGGAGTGTGCGATGGGATGGTGTGGTGGGAGATTCACTCTGTGTCTGTCCAGGATCGTGTTTGATCGTACTTTCCATGGGTTATTGATCTCTCTCTCTCTCTCTCTCTCTCTCTCTCTCTCTCTCTCTCTCTCTCTCTCTCTCTCTCTCTCTCTCTCTCTCTCTCTCTCTCTCTCGCTCTCTCACTCTCTTTCTCTCTCTCACTCTCTCCCTCCCTCTCTCTTCCTGCTTCACTCTACGCCCACACACACACTCTGTCCACACTGAAATCTCTGCGTCACTACCTCCCTCTCCCTCTCTCTGTTTCTGTGCTGACTCTCTTCTCTTTTGCTGTGCCTCCTCTATTTCACACTCTCTGTCTACCCCCTCTCACATACTGTACACACATACTCTCACATACTACGCCCATCTCCGTATCCGAGATTCATTCCATTTGCTAAACGCTCCCCATCTACGTTGACCCCGCTCACTCCTTCCTCCCTCTGTGTGACAGGCAATTGGGGTGAGTATAAGGGAGAGATGACGTCTAGTATTACACCTCACCCCTTCCACTGGATATCTATCACCAGGATCTAAGCTTCTCAACAGCTCTGTCTGCAGAGGCATGTGGTGTGGTTCCACACCACTTCTTCAGTATCTACCATCTTAGCACCCTTTCTCTCGCCTCTTCTCTCCACCCCTTCCTTGCTGCTCCAGCAGCACATTATCCGGTCACGCACACACATACCACCTCCGAGAGAAGCATTCAATTCGACACTCGAAAGCCAAAAGGCTGGGTATTGGTGAGAGGGGAGAACGGAGTAAGGAGAGCGTTGTGCAGTTTTTCTGACTCCAGTAGAGTGTTCTGCGATGGTGCCGGAACAAATTTGCATCGGTGACCCCATGTCTGCTTGGACACCACTTCCTGGAGGGCAAACTATATTACCACCCATATATTCCCATTCCGGCCTCAAGCCCCCACATCGCCACCTACGCACATACACAACCACACACTTCGGATACTGGTTTTGTCAAAAAGTTCTTAAATCCTGGTGTGTGTGTGTGTGTGTGTGTGTGTGTGTGTGTGTGTGTGTGTGTGTGTGTGTGTGTGTGTGTGTGTGTGTGTGTGTGTGTGCGTGTGTGTGTGTGGTGGGAGTTGCTGACAGCAGTTTTGTGGCTCTGTTTAATGTTCAGTAGTTCAGAAGGGAATGTGAGGGAGAGCAGAGTTCAGCTGTTTTGACAGAGGATTTGTTAAAATGAGTAACAGACGGAGACTCTGTGGAGAGAACGAGAGTACTGAATGATGTTTTGCTGGGACCCATGTTCTGTGTTGCGTAGTTTTCATGAAAACATAGAAAATGTACAGCACAATACAGGCTCTTCGGTCCAAAATGTTTTGCCGAACATATCCCTACTTT
Organism: Hypanus sabinus; assembly: GCF_030144855.1. NCBI lineage: Eukaryota > Metazoa > Chordata > Chondrichthyes > Myliobatiformes > Dasyatidae > Hypanus > Hypanus sabinus. Next base: position 562,060 of record NW_026779939.1, read on the forward strand.
AGAAATTACTAGGCTTAACGATAGTCGTCTATTTTACTGAGCACCATGCACCTATCCAAAAATCTCTTAAAAGAACCTATTGTATCCGTCTCCACCACCGTTTCCGGCAGCCCATCCCACTAACCCATCATTCGCTCAGTAAAGAGCTTACTGCTGACATCTCCTCTGTACCTACTAACAGGCACCTTAAAACTGTGCCTACTCCTGATAGACATTTCAGCCGTAAGAAAAAGTCTCTGACTGTCCACACTATCAATGCCTCTCAGCATCCTATACACCTCTATCAGGTCAACAGTCATCCTCGGTCCCTCCGAGCAGAAAAGGCCGTGTTCATTCAACCTATTATCATAGGACAATCACCACTGTCGAGAAAACATCCTTGTAAATCTTCTCTGCGCCCTTTCTAAGGCTTCCACATCTTTTCTGTAGTGAGGAGACAGAACGAAGCACAGTACTCCAGGTTCGGTCTGGTGAGGGTCCTATATCGCTGCAACATTACCTTTCGGCTCCTAAACTCAATTCCATGTTTGATGAAGGCAAATACACCTTATGTCTTCTTAACCAAAGTATCAACCTACGCAGCTGCTTTGAGCGTCCAGTGTAGTCGGACACAAAGATCACTCTGATTTTCCACAGTGCCAAGATTCTTAACATTAATAACATATTCTGACATATTATTGACCTACCAAACAGATCCACTTCACACGTATCTGGTTTGAACTCCATCTGTTAATTCTCTGTCCAATTTTGCATCCAACCAACGTCCCGCTGCAACCTCTGACAGCCCTCTACACTACCGATAACAACTCAAACCGTTGTGTCGTCATCACACTTACTAACCCATCCCTCCAATTCCTCATCCAGGTCATTAAAAAAATCACGAACAGTAAGAGTCCCAGAATAGATCCCTGACGCACCGCACGGGTCACTGTTCTCCCGGCAGAATATGACCAGTACACACCCTCTCTTTGCCTTCTATGGGCAAGCCAGTATTGGCTCCACAAGGCAATGTCGCCTTGTATCCCATACCTCTTTACTTCCTCAATAGGCCCCGCACAGGGTAGGTCATCAAATGGTTTGCTGAAATCCGTATACACTACATCTACATCAAACAGAGAGCCAGAGTGCGAAAGAGTCAATGTCTCACCCAGGGATTCTGTGATGGGACGGTATGGAGGGATCTTCACACTACTTCTAACCCGGGGAGTGTGCGATGGGATGGTGTGGAGGGAGATTCACTCTGTGTCTGACCCCAATCGTGTTTGTTCGGACTTTCCATGGGTTATTGTTCAGTATCTCTCTCTCTCTCTCTCTCTCTCTCTCTCTCTCTCTCTCTCTCTCTCTCTCTCTCTCTCTCTCTCTCGCTCTCTCACTCTCTCTTTCTCTCTCTCACTCTCTCCCTCCCTCTCTCTTCCTGCTTCACTCTACGCCCACACACACTCTGTCCACACTCAAATCTCTGTGTCATTACCTCCCTCTCCCTCTTTCTCTTTCTACGCTGACTCTCTTCGCTTTTGCTGTGCCGCCTCTATTTGACACACTCTGTCTACCCCCTCTCACATACTGCACGTTCCCTACGCCCATCTCCGTATCCGAGATACATTCCATTTGCTAAACGCTCCCCATCTACGTTGATCCCGCACCCTCCTTCCTCCCTCTGTGTGACAGGCAATTGGAGTGAGTATAAGGGAGAGATGACGTCTAGTACTACACCTCCCCCTTCCACTGGATATCTATCAGCAGGATCTGAGCTTCTCAACAGCTCCGTATGCACAGGCCGTTCGTGTGGTTCCACATCACTTCAGTATCTACAATCTTAACACCCTTTCTCTCGCCTCTTCTCTCCGCCCCTTCCTTGCTGCTCCAGTAGCACAATATCCGGTCACGTACACACATACCACCTCCGAGAGAAGCATTCAATTCAACACTCGAAAGCCAATAGGCTGGGTATTGGTGAGTTGGGGGAACGAAGGAGGGAGAGCGTTGCGCAGTTTTTCTGACTCCAGAAGAGTGTTCAGGGATGATGCCGGAGCAACTTTGCATCATTGACCCCATGTCTGCTTGGACACCGCTTCCTGGAGGGCCGACTATATCACCACCCACATATTCCTATTCCAGCCTCAAGCCCCCACACCGCCGCCTACGCACATACACAAACACACTTCTTATACTGGTTTACTCAAAAAGTTCTTAAATCCTTGTGTGTGTGTGTGTGTGTGTGTGTGTGGTTGGAGTTGCTGACATCAGTTTTGTGGCTCTGTTTAATTTTCTGTAGTTCAGAAGGGAATGTGAGGGAGAGCAGAGTGTGAGCTGTCGTGACAGAGGATTTGTTGAAATGGGTAACAGACGGAGACTCTGTGGAGAGACGAGAGTACTGAATGGTATGTTGCTGGGACTCATGTTCTGTGTTGCGTAGTTTTCATGAAAAGATAGAAAACCTACAGCACAATACAGGGAGCATGTTCCTACTTTAAAAATTACTGAGCTTAACTATAGCCCTCTAGTTTACTAACCACCATGCACCTATCCAAAAATCTCTTAAAATAACCTATTGTATCCGCCTCCACACCGTTGCCGGCAGCCCATCCCACTAACTCATCACTCGCTCAGTAAAGAGCTTACTGCTGACATCTCCTCTGTACCTACTAACAAGCCCCTTAAAACTGTGCCTACTCCTGATAGACATTTCAGCCGTAGGAAAAAGTCTCTGGCTGTCCACACAATCAATGCCTCTCATCATCTTATACATCTCTGTCAGGTCACCTCTCATCTTCCATTGCTCCTACGAGAAAAAGCCGAGTTTACTCAACCTATTGTCATAGGGCATGCTCCCCATTCCAGGCAACATCATTGTAAATCTCCTATTTAATCTTTTAATGGCTTCCTAATCCTTTCTTCAGAGAGGAGACACCAACTGAGCACAGTACTCCAATGGTCTGACCAGGGACCTATATAGCTGCAACATTACCTCTGGGCTCTTAAATTCAGTTCCACGATTGTTGAAACCCTATACACCATGCCACTTCTAAACCACAGAGTCAAGCTGCGCAGCTGCTTTGAGCGTCCACACGATCAATGCCTCTAATCATTTTAACATAATACCCCTAACCTTTGTGCCAGCAGCAAACTTACAAACACAACCCTTCACCTCCTCACCCAGGTCATTAAGAAAAACACACTTTGAGTTAGGTTCCCAATACAGATCTCTGAGGCAATCCACTGGCGACCGACTTCCATGCAAAATATGACACGTCTAAAACCAATCATTACCTTCTGTGAGCCAGTTTCGGTTGCACAAAACAATGTACCCTTGGATCCCATTCCTCCCTACTTTCTCAATAATCATTACCTGGAGTACCTTATCAAATGCCTTGCTGAAATCCATATACACTGCATCTACTGCTCTTCCGTCATGAATGTGTTTAGCCTCATCCTCGAAAAATTCAATCAGGCTCGGACGGCACAACATGTCCTTAACAAAGCGATTCTGACTATTCCAAATCATATCATACATCTTAAAAAGGTCATAAATATTGTCTCTCCGTATCTTCTCCACCAACTTACCAACCTGTGAGGTAAGACCCGCTGCTCTCCTGGGCTATCTCCACTCCGTTTCTTGAATAAAGGAACAGAATGCGCAAACATCCAATCCTCCAGAAACACTCCCGTCCCCAGTGATGATTCAAAGATCATGTACAGAGGCCAGCAATATCCTCCATTGCCTCCCATGTTAGCCTGTAGTACATCTCATCCGGTCCCGGCGACTTCTCCAACTTGATCTTTTTAAAAGATCCTCGTTTTTAGTTTCTACAGGCTCAAGCTTTTCAGTCTGCTGTAAGTCATCACTACTATCACCAAGATCCTCTTCCACAGGGAATACTGAGGCAAAGTTTTTATTAAGTACCTTTGCTAATTCATCCGGTTCAATACTCAATTTCCCACTGTCACACTTGATGGGTCCGATTCTTTCACGTCTTATCCTCTTGCTTTTCACATACTTGTAAAATTATTTGGGAATTTCCTTATTCCTGTCGGCCAAGGACTTACATGGCCCTTCTGGCTCTCCTTATTCCAATTTAAGCTCCTTCCTATTAGCCTTATAATCTTCTAGATCTCCAACTTTACTCGCTCTATGAACTCATCGTAAGCATTTCTTTGTTTCTTGACAGAGATTCTTCACTCTCTGATCACTTCCGAGCGGGACTAGAAGACTCTTTGGAAACAACATCAGGAGATGAACAGGAACCGGTGCTAATATCATCTAAATGTCCATGAGATGCATTGCAATGTTGAATCCAGGATAAACGCGAATTCCCTACTGGTCTTCTGCCAGACCACCTGTCTCAAGAATGCTTATACACTCAACGAAATCCTCTCTACCCCCGAATTCTTCTGTCAAATTGTGGGACATTGTGGAGGGACTGTCACTCTGTGTTTGACACGGGGATTCGACGAGAGTGTGATGGGACGGGGTGAAAGTAGTTTCACTCTGTGTCTGACAGCGGGAGTGTGTGATAGGACTGTGTGGAGGGAGGTTCCCTCGGTGTCTTTCCCTGGGAGAGTGTAATGGGACGCTCTCAATAGAACCGATATTGAATGTGATGAGGGCGATGAACTTTCCTCAGCCTTCGCAAAAAGTAGAGATGCTGCTAGGCTTTCTTTTCTATGGAGCTGATGTTGAGGGACCAAAAGAGATTCTCCGTCAATAGAGCACGAAAACATTTGGTGTTCTTGACGATCTCAACCGAGGAGCTGTCGATGTTCGGAGGGATTGGTCGCTCCGTGCCCTCCTGAAGTCAACAACCATCTCTTTTGTTTTGTTCATAATAAGAGACATGTTGTTGGCTCTGCACCAGACCGATAATTGAAGAATGTCTTGGGGTTTTCCTTTACCCTACTCGCCAAGGCCTTCTCATGCCCCCTTTTTGCTCTTCTCAGCTCCTTATATGCTCCTTTCTTGGTACGCTATATTCCTCAATACAGCCATCTGACCCTTGTTTCCTAACCTCATGTATGCTGTCTTCTTCCACCTGACCAGATTTTCCACTTCACTTGTCACCCATAGTTCATTCACTCTACCATTCTTTATCTTCCTTACCGGTACAAATTTACCCCTAACATTCTGCAAGAGATCTTTAAACATCGACCACATGTCCGTTGTACATTGCCATGCAAAAACTTTATCCTAATTCACACCCGCAAGTTCTATCCTTATAGCTTCATAATTTGACGTTCCCCAATGAAGAGTGTTCCTCTCTGATTCTACCCCTTTCCATGTTAATAGTAAAGGCCAGGGAGCGGTGTACACTGTCCCCGAGATGCTCACCCACTGACAGATCTGTGACCAGACCCGCTTCGCTACCTAATACTAGATTTATTATGTCATTCCTTTGGAACAAATCAAATGTCATCAATATTCGGGAAGTTACTGTCACACATGATAACAACCCTGTTATTTTTGCACTTTTCCAAATCTGCCTCCCAATCTGCTCTCCGGTATCTCTGCTGCTGCCAGGGGGCCTATAGAATACTTCCAGGAGAGTAACTTCTCCTTTCCTGTTCCTGACTTCCACCCAAACTGAGTCAAAGGAGGATTCTGCTACGTTACCCACCCTTTCTGTAGCTGTAACAGTATCCTTGACCAGTAATGCAATCCCTACTCACCATTCCGCCCCTCTGTATCCCTTTTAAAGCACTGAAATCCTGGAATATTGAGAATATATTCCTGTCCTGGTGCCAGCCAAGTCTCTGTTATGACCGGTACGTCATAATTCAATGTATGTATCAGTTCATCACCTTTGTTCCTGATGATTCTTGCATTTAAGTACTCACACATTAGTCCTTCTACCTTACCAGCTTTACACACTTTATTCTGCCTCTCTTTCCTCAAAGCATTTCTATAGGTTAGGTCTGGATTTACTCCATGCACTCTTTCAATACTTCTCCTTAGAGAATATCCTTTTCCTTAGTGAATGCCGAAGAAAACGCTGCACAACTCGGTCGCCTCTCACCCGCAGCTCTCCCGACTCTCCTCACTCTCTGTGGCACAGACAATTGTGGGGAGTATGAGGGAGAAATGAAGTCTTGTATTACACCTCCCCCTTCCACTGGATATCTATCAGCAGGATCTGAGTCTGTTCTCAGCTCTGCGTACACAGGCCGGTTGTATGTTTTTCACACCACTTGCTTCAGTCTGCAATATTAACACCCATTCTCTCGCCTCTACTCTCCTCCTCCTATTTCCTCTACCCACAGCGCACCATCCGGTCACACAGACACACGCCATCTCTGAGAGGCACGCTCAATTTGAGTCAACAGGGGTGTCAAAATACTGGGTATTGGTGAGTGGGGAGAACGGAGGAGGGGTTGCGCACTTTTCCTGACTCCATTAGAGTGTGTTCTGATGATGACGGAGCTGATTCTTTGACTCTTGAAATGTGTTCGTACTGTGTGGAAGACTGCGGGAAGATGTGATGTGACGGTGTGGAGGGAGATTCACTCTGTGTCTGATCCCGGGAGTCTGTGATGGACAGTATTGAGGTAGATTCACTCTGTGGCTGACCGCAGGACTGTGTGATCGGAAGGTGTGGATGAGATTCACTCTCTATCTGACACCGGGTGTGCGTGATGGGACGGTGTTGAGGGAGATTCACTCTGTATTTAACATCGGGAGTGTGTGATCTGACGGCGTGGAGGGAGCTTATCTCTTTGTCTGACTCCGGGAGTGTGTGATGTGACGGTGTGGAGAGAGTTTCACTGAGTGTAAACCCGGGAGTGTGTGATGGGACGGTGTGGAGGGAGATTCACTCTGTGTCTGACCTCAGCGGTGTTTTGTTCAGCAGTCCAGTGGCTCACTCTCTCTTATTGATCTCTCTCTCTCTCTCTCTCTCTCTCTCTCTCTCTCTCTCTCTCTCTCTCTCTCTCTCTCTCTCTCTCTCTCTCTCTCTCTCTCTCTCTCTCTCTCTCTCGGTCTACACCCACACACACATATTGTCGCTAACCCCCAACTCTCCCTGTCTCACGCGCCCTCTCGCCCTCTCCCTTTTTTACCACAGCTCTTTTGCTGTGCCGCCTCTATTTCACACTCTCTCTACCCTCTCTCACATCCTGTAATATACCTATGCCCGTCTCACTCTCCGTGAAACACTCCTTCCGCTAAAAGCTCCCAATCGACGTCTCTACCCCCCACCCCACCTCCCTACTCTTCTCACTTTCTGGGTCACGGACAATTGTTGGGAGCATGAGGGAGAGATGACGTCTGGTATTACACTTCGCCCACTTTATTGGAAATCTATCAACAGTATCTGAGCTTCTCCACAGGCCGGTCTTTTGTTCCACACCACTTGCCTCAGCATCTATAAACTTAACACACTTTCTCTTGGCTCTTCTCTCCTCCCCATCCTTGATCAACCCGCCGCTCACAGTCAGTCACTCACACACTTACCATCTGCGAGAGGCACATTCAACTTGAGATTGCGGAAACGCTGAAATGTTGGGTAGTGGAGAGTGGGTGCGGTGAATTGTCCTTCATCAACCGTGGGACTGAGTTTAGGAGTCGAGAGCTAACCTTGCAGCTATATAGGACTCTGATCAGACCCCACTTGGATACACTGCGCTCAGTTCTTATCGCATCACTACAAAAATAATGTTAAAACTATGGAAATGTTGCAGAAAAGCTTTACAAGGATGTTGCCTGGATTGGGGAGCATGTCTAATGAGAACAGGATGAGTGAACTCGGCCTTTTCTCCATGGAGAGATGGAGGATGAGAGGTGACCTGATAGAGGTTTACGAGATGATGAGAGGAATTGATCGTGTGGACAGTCAGAGGCTTTTTTCCCAGGGACGAAATGGCTAACACGAAAGGGCGTTTTTATGGTTCTTGGAAGTCAATGCGGAGGTGATGTCAGGGAATTTTTTTCAACGCAGAGACTTGGGTGCTTGGAATGGTCTGTCGGCGTCGGTCTGGAATCGGATACGATAGGGTTCTTTAAGAATCTCCTGGGTAAGTACACGCAGCTCAAAAAATAGGAGATGTGAACCCCAGATAATTTCTAAGGTAAGGACATGTTTGGTACAGCATTGTGGGCCGAAGAGCCTGTATTTTGCTGCAGGTTTTCGATGTGTCGATATTTCTATCTTTCTCTCTCTCCCCGACTCTGTCTCTCCTCGTATTCCGAATCACTCTCACTCAATCTATCTCTACCAGCACTCTCTCAGTCTCTCCTCCTTGCCCGACTCTCTCTCACACAGTCTCTACCAGCAATCTCTCAGTCTCTCTCCCCAGCCAGACTCTCTCTCTCTCAACAACACTCTCTCAGTCTCTCTTCCTAGCCCGACTCTCTCTCTCACTCAGTCTGTCTCTACCAGCACTCTCTCAGTCTCTCTTCCTAGCCCGACTCTCTCTCTCTCACTCAGTCTGTCTCTACCAGCACTCTCTCAGTCTCTCTTCCTAGCCCGACTCTCACTCACTCCGTCTCTACAGCAATCTCTCAGTCTCTCTTCCCAGCCAGACTCTCTCTCTCTCAACAACACTCTCTTAGTCTCTCCTCCTAGCCCGAATCACTCTCACTCAGTCTGTCTCTACCAGCACTCTCTCAGTCTCTCTTCCTAGGCCGACTCACTCTCACTCAATCTGTCTCTACAGCACTCTCTCAGTATCTTTTCCTAGGCCGACTCTCTCTCACTCAATCTGTCTCTACAGCACTCTCTCAGTATCTTTTCCTAGCCCGACTCTCTCTCACTCAATCTGTCTCTACAGCACTCTCTCAGTCTCTATCCCTAGCCCGACTCTCTCTCACTCAATCTGTCTCTACAGCACTCTCTCACTATCCCTAGCCCGATTCACTCTCAGTCAATCTGTCTCTACAGCACTCTCTCAGTATCTTTTCCTAGCCCGACTCTCTCTCACTCAATCTGTCTCTACAGCACTCTCTCAGTCTCTATCCCTAGCCCGACTCTCTCTCACTCAATCTGTCTCTACAGCACTCTCTCAGTATCTTTTCCTTGGCCGACTCTCTCTCACTCAATCTGTCTCTACAGCACTCTCTCAGTCTCTCTTCCTAGCCCGACTCTCTCTCACTCAATCTGTCTCTACAGCACTCTCTCAATCTCTTTCTCTAGCCCGACTCTCTCTCACTCAATCTGTCGCTACAGCACTCTCTCAGTCTCTCTTCCTAGCCCGACTCTCTCTCTCACTCAATCTCTCTACAGCACTCTCTCAATCTCTTTCCCTAGCCCGACTCTCTCTCACTCAATCTGTCTCTACAGCACTCTCTCAGTCTCTATCCCTAGCCCGACTCTCTCTCACTCAATCTGTCGCTACAGCACTCTCTCAGTCTCTCTTCCTAGCTCGTCTCTCTCTCACTCAATCTCTCTACAGCACTCTCTCAGTCTCTCTTCCTATCCCGACTCACTCTCACTCTCACTAAGTCTGTCTCTACTGTCTCTACAAGCATTCTCTCAGTCTCTCTCACTCCACACCCACTCTTTCGCTCGCTCTCCCTCTCTCTGCCTTTGACGTTTCCGTGTTCACTAATTAATTGCTGTTCGCCACGTTACGGGATGAGTGTGGGGTTCTTTGGAGAGATACAGAAGGTGTTCTCTGGGACGCTGCCTGAGAGAGTAAAATCTGTAAGCAGAGTTCGGAGCTTTTTTTTTCTCTCCGGAGCGGGTGAGTCTGAGGGAACTCATAACAGTTGTCTATATCATTACGAAAGATACAGATAGACCAGACAGCGGGTATTTTTACCCGCGGGTCTTGAATAACGTACATCAGAAACATGAATTAAGGTGAGAGGGTGTACGTTCCAGGTAGGTAAATTTGGCAAGTGTTGTTTTCACAAAGATTGTTGGGTGTTTGGAACATTCTCCCAGCGTTGGCGGTGGAGGGAGATCTATAGAAGCGTTTAAAACGCTCTGGAACAGACACGGGACTGTGCAGGGTATGGAAGGAGACGGACGCTGTGCCGGCAAAGGGATTTAGTTTAATTGGCATATCTGAACTTGCTGGGCGGAAGGGTTTTTATTCGGTGATGATCCTTCTCTGCTCTGCAGAAAGAGCAGAGGGTGATTTGAACTCGTCTAGTGGGAAGCACAGTGTATTGGGTAGAGCAGATCATTTGGCGATGGATCGATAAACACAGAGAAAGGCCAGTTCACAGACTGCATAAGCTGTGAGCGAGACACACAGCCCTCACTGTGACACGAAGCTCGTCTTCAAAGGGACACAGAATATGTTTCTGTGTCACAGACCCAACCCATATCCGAAATGAAAACGGCCTCATCGTGACACTGACACACTGACAGGAACTGCACCACAGCAGGATCTCACCACTCAACGATGCCAACACAGAGTCACGCCCTGCGCTGTCACTCAAAAATACTCCTCCCTCTCCAAAACCACTCAAGGACTCCTTAAAACACTCCTATAACACTCCCCGTCACCGTCACGCATTCCCTCCACTACACCACTCCGGCCTCCGTCTTTCATCCTTTTAACCATATAACAATTACAGCACGGAAACAGGCTATCTCGGCCCTTCTATTCCGTGCCGAACACTTACTCTCACATAGTCCCGCTGACCCGCACTCAGCCCATAACCCTGCATTCCTTTCCTGTCCATATACCCAGCCAATTTTAAATAAAATGACAATACCGAACCTGCCTCTAACGCTCCAACTGGAAGCTCGTTCCACACATGTACCACTCTGTGAGTAAACAAATTCCCCCTAGTGTTACCCCTAAACATTTGTCCCCTAACTGTCAACTCATGTCCTCTTGTTTGAATCTCCCCAACTCTCAATGGAAAAAGCCTATCCACGTCAACTCTATATATCGCCTGATAATTTTAAATACCCGTATCAAGTCCCTCCTCAACCTTCTACGCTCCAAAGAATACAGGCCGACCTTGTTCCTCCTTTCCCTGTAACTTAGGTGCTGAAACTCAGGTAACATTCTAGTAAACTTCTGTGTACTCTCTCTATTTTGTTGACATCGTTTCTATAATTCGGTGACCAGAACTGTACACAAAACTCCAAATTTGGACTTTACAATGCCTTGTACAATTTTAACATTACATCCCAACTCCTATACTCAATGCTATGATTTATAAAGGCTAGCACAACAAAAGATTTCTTCACCACTCTATACGCATGAGATTCCATTTTCAGGGAACTATGCACCATTATTCCTTTATCACTCTGTTCTACATCATTCTTTAATGTCCTACAATTTACCATGCAGGTCCTATTTGGATTATTCCGACAAAAATGTTGCACCTCACATTTATCAGCATTAAACTCCATCTGCCATCGGTCAGCCCACTCTTCTAACTGGCCTAAATATCTCTGCAAGCTTTGAAATCCTACTTCATTATTCACAACACCACGTACTTTAGTATCATTTGCATACTTACTAATCTAATTTACCACCAATCATCCTGATCATTAATGAATATGACTAACAACATTCGACCCAGTACAGATCCCTGAGGCACACCACTAGTCACTGGCCTCCAACCTGACAAACAGTTATCCACCACTACTATCTGACGTGTCCAATCCAGCCACTGTTGAATCTATTTTACTACTTCAATATTCATACCTAGCGATTGAACCTCCCTAACTATCCACCCGTGCGGAACCTTGTCAAAGGCCTTACTGAAGTTCATATAGACAAGATCCACTGCTTTACCCTCGTCTACTTTCCTTGTAACATCTTCAAAACATTCAATAAAATTTGTCAAACATGTACATCCACGCACAAATCCATGCTGACTGTTCCTAATTGGACCCTGTCTATCCAGATAATTATTTATACCATAACCAAGAGTACTTTCCATTAATTTTCCCAGCACTGACGTCAAGTACCCTTTTTAAACAATGAAACCACATGAGCAATACGCCAATCCTCCGGCACCATCCCCGTTTCTATTGACATTTGAAATATTCTGTCAGATCCCCTGCTATTTGGACACTAAATTCCCTCAAGGTCCTAGGGAATGTCTTGTCAGGTCCCGGAGACTTATCCACTTTTATGTTCCTTACAAGCGCCTGTACGGGCTCCTTTTTAATTGTCATATTTTCCATAACTTCCCAGCTTGTTTCCCTTACCTTACACAATTTAATATCTTTCTCCATCGGGAATACCGAAGAAAATAAATTGTTTAAAATCGCCCCCGCCACTTTCGGCTCCACACATAGCTGTCCAATCTAATTCTCAAAGGGACCAATTTTATCCCTCACTCTCCTTTTGCTATTAATATAACTGTAGGCCCTTTCGGATTTATTTTCACCTTAGTTGCCAAAGCAAACTCGTATCTTCCTTTAGCTTCTCTAAATTCTTTCTTAAGATTCTTTTTACATTATTTATATTCCTCGATCACCTCACTTACTCGATGCTACCTGTATTCATTGTAGATCTCTCTCTTATTTTCCGAACCAAGTTTCCAATATCTGTTGAGAACCATGGTTCTCTCAAACTTTTAACCCTTTCTTTCGACCTAACAGGAGCATAAAAATTCAGCACCCTCAAAATTTCACCTTTAAATGACCGCCAGTTCTCTATTACAAACTTCCCATAACACAAATTGTCCAATCCACAGCTACTAAATCCTTCCGCATCTCCTCCAAGTTAGTCTTTCTACAAGCAAAAGTCTGAAACCTGGGTCCAGTCCTACCCTTCTCCATAATTATACTGAAACTATTGGCATTGTGATCACTGGAGCCGACGTACTCCCCAACACAAACCGCCGTCACCTGACCTATCTCATTCCCTAACGCAAGATCCAACATTGCCCCTTCTCTAGCCGGTACCTCTATGTTTTGCTGCAGAAAAACTGTCCGGCACAAACTCTCCTGTCCATCCCTTTTACAGTACGGGCTTCTCAATCTATGTATGGAAAATTAAAATCTCCCACAATCACAACCCTGTGCTTACTACAACCATCTGCTGTTCCCTTGCAGATTTGCTCCTCCTATTCTCGCTCCCCATTAGGTGGTCTATAATACAACCCTATAAGTATTACTACACCTTTCCTATCCCTCAATTCCACCCAAATAGTCTCCCTAGATGAGTCCTGTAATCTATCCTGCAAGAGCAACGCTGTCATATTTTCTCTGACAAGCAACGCAACACGTCCTCCTTTTGTCCCTTCGATTCTATCCCACCTAAAGCTACGAAATACAGGAATATCTAGTTGTCTTTCACACCCCTCCTGCAACCTTCTTTCACTAATAGCTACAACATCATATTTCCAGGGATCAATCCATGCTCTAAGCTCATCCACCTTTCCTACAATGCTCCGAGCATTAAAATAATTCCAATTAAGACTTTTTCCACCTCTTCCTCTCTGTTTATCTCGGACCGTAGACATAACTTTACTGTCATCTTTTTCTTCATTCTCACATAAATCTGTTCCAACACGCTGATTCCCCATGCCCCTTCGTATATAGTTTAAATCCACTGAAGCCTCTCTAGCAAACCTACCTACCAGCAGATATGTACAAATGAAATCAGTATGTACGGGGAGGTGGTTTTGCAAAGTGAAGTCAGGGATTTAGCTATTAAAATAAAGGACAGGAACAGTACCCGTCCCAGTGTGTCCATATATAGGAAGTCCATACAGCTTAGCACGTGGTGTAAGTGGGAGGGCTCCAAAATTTGGAATAACTGCATTTTTTTCCAAGGAAGATGGGATCTGTACAGAAGAGATGGAAGATGGCTTGCAGATAAAATTGAGGGGAACCGATACCCTAGCGGGAAGGTTCGTCAGTACTGTGCATGAGAGGTTTTGTGAGACTTGTTGTACTCTAGGTGCAGGGGGATGGGATTCAGATCTCCAGAGCAGATAGCGGAGTCGATATGGAGACAGATGTTGTTCAGACCTCAGAAAAAGTCAGGATTGAAAAGGAAGTGCATCATGCGACTGGTGCCCTGAGCTCCGAATATTTCAATGCAGGAAGCATCTAAGAAGCGCAGTTGAGCTCAGGGCATGAATCAACACAGTGAAAATGATATTACTGCCATTATTGAGAATTGAGTGTAGGAGGAGTAAGCAGGACAGCACGAATTTTCGTGTTTTCCGTTTTTTAGTCGTGAGAATGCGGAAGGAATTTCGGGGGTGGGTGGGGTGTGACATTACTAGGCTGAGAAAATGCCAAAGCAGTGCACAGTCAGGACAGGCAAGAACATTCGTCTGAGTGAAGCTTTATGGTGGAAATGACAAATTGTAATTGTATGGCATTGTTACAACTTCGAACATAGAATAGTTCTGCACAGTACAGCTCCTTTGAACCACAATGTTGTTGCCGACCCTTAAACCCTGCCCCTCATATAAACCCCCCCAACTTAAATTCCTCCATATACCTGTCCAGTAGTCTCTTAAATTTCACTAGTTTATTTGCCTCCACCACAGACTCAGGTAGCGCCTTCGACGCACCAACCACTCTCTGAGTGTAAAACCTTCCTCTAATATCCCCCTTGAACTTCCCTCCCCTTACCTTAAAGCCATGTCCTCTTGGTCTGAGCAGTGGTGTTCTGCGGAAGAGGCACTGGTCGTTCACTATCTATTCCTCCTAATATTTTGTACACCTCTATCATGGATCCCCTCACCCTCGTTCTCTCCAAAGAGTACAGCCCTGGATCCCTTAATCTCTGATTATAATCCATACTCTCTACACCAGGCAGCATCCTGGTAAATATGCTCTGTATCCTTTCCAAAGTTTCCACATCCTTCCTATCGTGCGACACCCACTCTGGACTCAGCATTCCAAGTTTGCCGTAATCAGGGTTTTGTAGAGCTGCATCATTACCTCGCGACTCTTAAACTCTATCCCACGACTTATGAAAGCTATGAAAGCTAACACCAGATAATCTTTCTTAACTATCCGATCAATCTGTAAGGAAACTTTCAAGGATCTGTGCACATGTACCCACAGATCGCTTTGCTCCTTCCCAGTACCAAGCATCCTATCAATTACTTTCTACTCTGCCTTGGATTCGGTCATTCCAAAGTGTATCACCTCATACTACTCTGTGATGAACCCCATCTGCCACTTCTCAGCCCACTTCTGCATCCGATCAATGCCTCTGCAATCTTTGACAATCCCCTACACTATCCACAACACCACCGAATTTTGTGCCGTCTGCAAACTTGCCAGCCCACCCTTATACCCTCACATCCAGGTCGTTAGTAAAAACCACAAAAAGTAGGAGTCCCGGAACCGATCCTGGTGGGACACCACAGGTCACAACCATCCAATCCGAATGTACTCCCTGCGCCAGTAAACTCTGCTTTCTGCAGGCAATCCAATTTTGAATCCACCTGGCCAAACCTTCCTGGAAACCTTGCCTTCTGATTTCTGAATATGCCTACCGTGTGGAACATTATCAAATGCCTGACTAAAATCCATGTAAATCACTACACTGCACTACCCTCATCTATATGCCTGATCAAATACTCAAATAACGATGTCAGGGTGGTTAGACAGAATACGCCCTTCACAAAGCCATGCTGACTTTTCCTGATCAGACCATAATTCTCTAAATGCCTATAGATCCAATCCCTAAGAAACTACAACAGTTTTCCCACCACAGACGTAAGACTCACTGGTCTATAATTACACGGACTATCCCTACTATCTTTTTTGAACAGGGAGACAGCATTCGCCTCCCTCCAATCCTCCGGTATCATCCTCCTAGCCGGAGGCAGAATAATCTCTTCCCTCGCCACGTGGGGCAGCAAGTGGAATATTCTGTCAGGTCCCGAGGACTTATCCGTTCTGAAGTATTTTTACAACTCCAACACAGCCTTTCCCTTGATATCAACATGCTCCAGAACTTCAACCTACTCATATTGTCCTTACCGTCATCAAGTTCCCTCAAAATGGTGAATACCGAAGAGTTGTATTCATTGAGTACCTCGCTCACCTCCACAGCGTCCAGGCACATCTGGCCATCTTTATCGGTCCTTCCTTCACTTCTGTCAACGATTTGCTCTTCACCTCATTCATTGAAGAATGCTTGAGATTTTCATTTGCCCTCCTCGTCAGTGCCTTATCATGCCCTCTTCCTGCTCTCCTCAGCCCCTTCGTAAGTTCCTTTCTTGCTACCCTATATTCCTTAATATCCCCATCTGACCCCTGCTTCCTAATCCTCGTGTATGCTGTCTTCTTATATCTGACTAGATTTTTCACCTCACTTGTCACCCATGGCTCCTTCACCCTACCATTCTTTATCTTTTTCACCGGGACAAATTTAACCCGAACATCCTGCGAGAGATCCCTAAAGAACCTTAACATGTCCATAATACATTTCCATGCAAAGGCATCATCACAATTCAGGCCCGCAAGTTCTAGCCTTATAACCTCATAATTTTCCCTTCCCCAATAAAAAAAAAATCCTGTTCTTTCTGATTCTATCTTATTCCATGATAATGTTAAAGGCCGTGGAGCGGTGGTCACTGTCCCCCAGATGCTTAACCACTGAGAGATCTATAACCTGACTCGGTTCGTTACGAAATGCAAGACCTAGTATGGCATTCCCCCTAGTCGGCCTGTCAACGAACTGTGACAGGAATCCGTCCTGGACACTCTTAACAAACTCTGTCCCATAGACACTAAGCATAGACACTAATCAGGTGCCAATCAATATTAGGGAAGTTAAAACCACCCATGATAACATTCCTGTGATTTTTTCACTTTTCCAAAATCTGCCTCCTGTTCATCAATATCTCTGCTGCTACCAGCGGGTCAAAAAGTATTCCCAACAGAGTAACTGCTCCATTCCTGTTTCTGAATTCCACCCATACTGACACAAAAGAGGATCCTTTTACATTACCCAACTTTTTGCATTTGTAATTGCATCCCTAAACAGTAATTTCACCCCTACTCCCCTTTTCCTTTTCCCCGCTATCTATCCCTTCTAAATCACAGAATACAGGAATAATTGAGAATGCCTTCCTGCTCTGGTGCCAGACAAGTCTCCGCAGTGTCCACTACATCATAATTCCATGTAGGTATCCAAGCTGTCAGTTCATCAACTTTGTTTCTGATGCTTCTTCCATTGCAACACACACTTTAGTCCTTGTACATTACTATTTCTACACCCTTTATTCTGATTCTCTTTCCTCAAATCTTTATATGATAGATCTGGCTTTACTCCATCCACTATAGTGTATCCACTATTGCAGTTCTTGCATGACCTTTATCCTTTTCCACCTCACTATCTGCTCTAACATTTCGGTTCCCCTCCCCCTGCAAATCTAGTTTCAACCACCGATGTAGCACTGGCAAACCTTCCCGTAATCTTTAATCTCACCAGCCTTTCCCTGGCCTCCTCTCTCCTCCCATTCCTTCCTCTTCTGGCAGCACACAGTACACTCACAGAGCTTTAGTCCATGTATGACTGCGGAGTGTGTGATGGATCGTTGCGGAGGGAGCCTTACTCAGTCTACGTTTCCACGATTGTGTGATGGGATTCGATGGAGGGATTCTTGCCATCGCTCTGACTCCTCGTCATAGGTCAGTGGATTTTGGGCTTTAAGCAGACTCCAATTAGAGATATGGAAGACGAAAATGGCAATTCTCACGTTCTGCTCCAACGACTGCAATCTGAACGCCCTTTCTGTGGCCCCACACTACTCCCCTTCCTTCCTCTTATCTCAGCACACCATTCCTTCTCCATGATTCTTAAGGGAGAGAGTGAGCAGCATAGATGTACAAATGAAATCAGTATCCACGGGAAGGTGCTTTTTTCAAAGTGAGCTCAGGGATTTAGTTATTGAATTAAAGGACAGGTCTACTACCAGTCCCAGTGTGCCCAGACATAGGAATTCCAAGCTATTTAGCACGTGGTGTAAAATTTAGAATCATTGTATTTTTTGCCAAGGAAAGTGGGATCTGTATAGAAGAGATGGAAGACGATTTACGGTTTACACCTGAACTGAGGGAAACTGACATCTTAGCAGGAAGGATTGTCAGGACTGTGCAGGAGAGTTTTTGGGAGAGTTGTTGAACTCGAGTTGCAGGGTGGTGGGATTCAGATCTCCAGAGCCGATAGCGGAGTCGATATGGTGACAGATGTTTTTAAGAGCGCAGAAAAAAGTCAGATATCAAGAGTTTATGCATAATGCGACTGGTGCACTGAGCTCCGTATATTTCAATGCAGGAAACTTTAAAAAAAAAAGGCAGTTGAGCTATGGGAATGAATCAATATAGTGAATTATGACATTGTAGCCATTACTACTAATTGGATGTAGGAGGAGCAAGCAGGAGAGCACGATACTTTGGGTTTCCCTATTCTTAGTCGTGAGAAAGCGGAAGTAATTGAAGGAGGAGAGGTGACATTACTAGTCTGAGAAAATGTTACCGCAGTGGACAGTCAGGACAGACAAGGAAATTCGTCTAAGTGAGGCTGTTTCGGTGGAGATGACAAATAAGAAATGCATGGCAATGATACAACGTAGAACACAGAACTGAACAGAGCATTACAGGCCCTTCGGCCCACAAAGCTGTACCGACCATTAACCCATTCCCCCCATGTAACCCTCCACCTTGCATTCCTCCTTACACTTGTCTAGTAGTCTCTTAAATTTCACTAGTGTATCTGCCTCCACCACTGACTCAGGCACCAACCACACTCTGAGTAAAAACACATTACTCTAATATCCCCCTTGAACTTCCAACCCCTTACCTTAAAGCCATGTCCTCTAGTATTGAACAGTGGTGCCCTGGGGAACGACGTTGGCTGCCTACTCTATGTATTCCTCTTAATATCTGGTATACCTCTACCATTTCTCCTCTCATCCTCCTTCTCTCCAAAGAGTAAAGCCCTTGTTCCCTTAATCTCTGATCATAATGCATACTCACTAAACCAGGCGGCATCCTGGTAAATATACTCTATAACCTCTGCAATGTTTCCACATCCTTTCTATAGTGAGGCGACCAGACTGAACAGAGTTCTCCAAGTCTGGCCTAAGCAGGGTTTCCTGGAGCTGCATCTTTACATCGCGACTCTGAAACTCTATTTCTCGACTTATGAAAGTTTACACCCCATAAGCTTTATTTTCTACCCTATCTATCTGTGAGGCAAGTTTCATGGATCTGTGAACACGTACCCCCAGATCCCTCTGCTCTTCCCCACTACCAAGTATCCTGCCACTTACTTTATACTCTGCGTTGGAGTTTGTCCTTCCAAAGTGTATCACCTCACAGTTCTCCGAGGTGAATGTATCTGCCACTTTTCACTGGGAAATGAATAATCATGCGTATACGTCCTATCGAAAGGACAGATAGGTCAGGAGAGAGGGTGCGGTGGTTCTGCCTGTGAGGAATGAAATTCAGTCCCTTGCGAGGTGTGACATAGAATCAGGAGTTGTAGAGTCACTATGGATAGAACTGAGAAATTGTAAGGGTGATTTGTCATCACCTTTATTCCTGATGTTTCTTGCATTGTCGTACATGCACTTTAGCCCTTCTACCTAACTACTTTTACAACCTTTATTCTGTTTCTCTCTCCTCAAATGTTACATCTAGCTTTACTCCATGCACGTTACTTGCAGCTCTCGCATGACCTTTATCCGTCTCCACCTCTCTATCTGCTCTGACACTCTGGTTCCCCTCCCCCTGCAAATCTAGCTTAAACCCCCCGGTGCAGCACTAGCAAACCTTCCCGCACCAGTTCGGGTGCAACCCGTCCCGTCAGTTCAAGTCCTTCGTTCCCTGGGATAAGGCCCAATTGTCCAGAAACATAAAGGAATCCTTCCTGCACAAACTCCTTAGCCACGGATTTATCTGTATTATCTTCCGATTTCTGGCATCACTAGCACGTGGCACGAGAAGCAGTCTTGAGATTGTAACGCTGGAGGTCCTGTCCTTCAACTTTCCACCTGACCCCCTAAGCTCCCTTTGCCGGACCTCCTCCTTCTTCCATTCCACGTCATTTATCCCTACATGGACCAGGACATCCGGCTGCTCACCCTCCCTCTTGAGAATACTGAGACCTCGTTCCGAGATATCGCGGACGCTGGCACCAGGGAGGGAACAGCCCATCCGGGATTCTCCATCTCTCCCATAGAACCTCCTATCTCTACACCCCACCCCCCAACCATTGAATCCCCTATCATTACTGCTCTCCTCTTTTCACTCCTTCCCTTCTGAGCTGACGATCCAGTCTCGGTGTCAGAGACCGTGACCATTACAAATTGTCCCTGGTAGGTCGTCCACACTAACAGTATCCAAAGCGGTATACTTATTATTGGTGGGATCGGCCACCGGGGTGCTCTGCTCATTCTGTTTATGCCCCTTCCCTCCGTTCACAGTCACCCAGCTACCTGCCTCCGGACATTTCGTGGTGAGTGTCTCCCTGTAACTCATCTTTATTTCTGCCTCCGCCTCCCGAATGCTCTGAAGTTTATCCAGCTCCCGCTCCAGGTCTCTAACACGGTTTGTCAGGAGCTGCAGCTGGATGCACCTTTTGCAGGTGTAGCCATCAGGGACAACAGTGACTTCCCTGACTTCCCACAAACTGCAAACGGAGCACTCGATTGCCCTAAATGCCGCCTCTATTACCTATCCCAAAGCTAATTAGATTAATTAAAGGAGATTACCCGGCCTTACCCCACTGGGAGCAAACTCGTCCTCAGCATCTGCTCGCCGAAGCCTCTGGAGCAAAATACTTCCTACTCTGTTTCCCTCCACTACGTCCCCCGCTCCGTTAATCTGCTCGATTTTTAAACTCTCCCGGACCGAATTTCACGCGCTTGCGCAGTCGTGCCCCGTTCAAACTGAAGAAGTATTCCCTTGGAGATATGATGTGGTGGCCGTTACAGAGACTTGGATGACTTAGAGACAGGAATGGATAATACAAGTGCCGACTTTTTAAATTTTTCATAAAGGACGGGGGGGGGGGAGGCAAAAGAGGTGGAGGTGTGGCACTGCTGACCAGAGATAGTGACACATCTGCAGAAAATCTGGACGATCTGGTGGAATTAGCTACGGAGACTCCTCTTAGGATGACGATTGGGAACAGGAAAGGTTCAATAACTTTACTGGATTTTTTTTATAGGCCGCCCTACAGTAGCGGTAGTATCGAGGAGCAGATAGGGAAACAAATCCTGGAAAGTTATGATAATAACAGAGTAGTCGCGATGGCAGATATTAATTTCCCAAATATCGATTATCATCTCCCTAGTGCAAGAGGTTTAAATAGTTTGGAGTCTGTCAGGTGCGTTCAGGAAAGAT
Organism: Hypanus sabinus; assembly: GCF_030144855.1. Lineage (NCBI taxonomy): Eukaryota > Metazoa > Chordata > Chondrichthyes > Myliobatiformes > Dasyatidae > Hypanus > Hypanus sabinus. The sequence continues at coordinate 583,302 of NW_026779939.1, forward strand.
TCTTGACACCATATGTACACAAGCCTGCAAGACGAAGATCTGTTCTTGATTTAGTATTGGAAAATTAACCTGGTCAGGTGTTAGATCTCAGTGAGATCTCACTATGGAAAGGATCTTGGTGATCGTTGTGATGCCTTACAGCAGACTGAAAAGCTTGAGCACGTAGATAATAAAAAAGAGGATGTGCTGGAGATTTTGGAAAGCATCGTTTGGATAAGTCGCCGAGCCCGGATGAGATGTACCCAAGGCTACTCTGGGAGATAAGGGAGGAGGTTGCTGAGTCTCTGGCGATGATTTTTGCATCATCAATGGGAACAGGCGAGGTTCCGGAGGATTGGAGATTTGCGGATGTTGTTCCTTTATTCCAGAAAGGGGGTAGATATAGCCCAGGATATTATAGACCAGTGACTCCAATCTCAGTCGTTGATAGGTTGATGGAGAAGATCCTAAGAGGCAGGATTTATGCACATTTGTGGTATAATATATTTAGCAATAGACAGCATAACTTTGTCGAGGGTAGTTTGTGCCTTACGAGCCTGATTGAATGTTTTGAGGATGTGACTATACACATTGATGAAGGAAGATCAGCAGATTCAGTGTTAAAGGATTTCGGCAAGGCATTTGATAAGCTACCCCATGCAAGGCTCCTTTGTCTTATGGTCTTATGGATGCAAAACTGGGCTGAGAATTGGCGGATTGTGTTCAACCCAGGTAAGCGGGAGGTGGTTCACTTGTGTAGGTTTAATATAATGGCAGAATATATTACTAATGGTAAACATTGCAGTGTGGCCGATCAGAGGGATCTTGGAGTCCGAGTCCATCTGACACTCAGAGCTGCTGCGCAGTTTGATTCTGTGTTTAAGAATACGGTGCATTGGTAATCATCAGCCGTGGAATTGAGTTCAAAAGCGAGAGGTAATTTTACAGCCCTATAGCAAACCGGTCTGACCAACACCCCCCCCCCCCCGGAGAACTGTGCTCAGTTCTGGTCAACACACCGCAAGGGTAATGTGGAACCTATAGGACTGGTCCAGAGGAGCTTTACAAGGATTTGGCCTGGATTGGGGATCATGCCTTCTAGTAATAGTTTCAGTGAACTCGCAGTTCTCTCCTTGCAGCGACGGAGAATGTGAGGTGACTTGACAGAGGCATTGATCGTGTGGATAGTCAGAAAGTACCCCACCAAATTTACTCTCTTTGGCTAGGTTATTAACAGCTCCCAGGGTGTCTACCATCTGGGATGTTCTTAATGGACATGTCTAAGTTTATTACACATACCAATAAAAAAAATCTCATACAAAATCAAATCAGCCGGTCATCTCTCCCTGTGTCCCACATCATTATTCTCGAAGGAATTACCCTTTTTTTACCGAATTGGACTGTAAAAGAATTTATCCTGGGAACAAACTGAAATAAAGACACAAACATCGGTGTTCGGTTGACCCCTCAACAGGTGACCCCGTTGCCCTACGCCTCCGCCAATGACAGGTTATCTCTTAAATTTATACATTGTATTTTGGGCACGAGCCAACAGCCAAATATACTCAGTGAGCGAATTCAAGAAGTACTTGTTGGATATCAGCTAGTCTACGAATGCTTCCCCGCGGTGCACAAAATTAGAACTGCACATCTGCAGTCAGTTACTCTTTTACCAAGACAGTGATGGATAAACGTTAACACTACCTCATTCCTGGTATGCAATGCTGCCAGCTTTTGTTAGATCGCACAAGCAAGGCAGCGTCTGCATCTTATCCTGTAACCTTCGTGACATCAACCTTTAGCCAGTACAGATTGGTAAAAGCATTTACGTTTTTCACATTCAGACAAAGTAACTGATCATGAGAACGTAGGATTTAGGAGCAGAATTAGACCATTTGTCCCATTCATTCTGCTCCACCATTACATCCTGCCTGATGTAATCATGTTAACATCCTTGTAAATCTCCTTTGCAACCTTTCAATATCGTTTTCACAACCTTCCTGTAATGAGGCGACTAGAACTGAGCACCGTATTCCAAGTGGGGTCTGATAAGGGTCCAATATATTTGTAATATTACCTCTCTGCTCCTAAACACAGCTTCACGATTGATGAAAGCCAATGCACCGGATGCTTTCTTAAGCACAGAGACAACCTGCGCAGCATCGTTGAGTGTCCTATGGACTCGAACATCCAAGATGTCTCTGATCCACCAAACTGCCGACAATCTTTCCATTATATTTGAACTCCAGAAAAAAAACAAACTCACACTTATCTGGGTTAAGCACCATCTACCACTTCTCAGCCCAGTTTTGAATCCTGTGACTGTCCTGCTGTAATCTCTGACTGACCTTATAATTGAGGGTATCTCAACAACCCCAACCATGTATACACCGCAAATTTACGAAGCAACAACTCCACACCTTCATCTAGGTAACTTATAAAATCACGAGGAGTAAGGGTCCCAGAACAGATCCCTGAGGAACTCTACTGTTCACCGGCCTCCATGCAGAATATGACCCATCTAAATCCTTCTGTGGGTTAGTCAGTTCTGCATCCAGAAAGCAAAGTCCCTTTCTGTCCCATGCACCCTTACTTTCCCAATAAACCTTCCCTGGGTACGTTATCAAATTCTCGTTGAAATCACTATAAGCCAGATCTGCTGCGCTACCTTCATCAACATGTTCAGACACATCCTGAAAAAATTTCAATCCGGCTCATAAGGCACGACCTGTCTTTGCATATCCATGCTGGTTATTACTAATCATATCATGCCTCTACAAATGTTCACAAATCTTGCCTCTCAGGATCTTCTCCTTCAACGTAGCAACCACTGAAGTAAGACTCATTGGTCTATAATTTCCTGGACTATCTCTACTCTATTTCGTGAATATAGAAACAACATCCACAACCCTCCAATCTTGCGGAACCTCACCCGTCCCCTTTGAAAATACAAACATCATCACCAGAGGCTCAGGTATCTCCTCGCTCGACTCACACCTCTATCAAATCACCCCACATTCTCCGACGCTCCAGGGAATTATGTCAAAACCTATTCAACCTTACACTGTAAGTCAGTTTCTCAAGTCCCGGCAACATCATTTTAAATCTTCTCTGCACTCGTTCAACCTTAGTAATATCCTTCCTATAATTAGGTGACCAAAACTGCACACAATACTCCAAATTCGATCTCAGCAATATCCTAAACAAGTTCACCATTACATTCCAACTCTTGAACTCAACACTTTGATTTATAAAGGCCAATGTATCAAACGCTTTCTTTACAACCCTATCTACTTGGGAAACCACTGTTAGTGAGTTATGCATCTGTACTCCCAGATCCCTCTGTTCTACTGCACTATTCAATCTCCTACCATTTACCTTTTATGTTCTACCTTGGCGTGACATTCCGAGGTGCAAAACATCATTTCTGCCATTTTGAAGCCAATTCCTTCAACAGATCCAAATCCCTCTGCAGGTTTTGAAAACTTTCCTCACTGCCCACTACACCTTAAGTCTTTGTATCATCAGCAAATTTGCTGATCCAATTTGCCAAAGTATCATCCAGATCATTGATATAGATAACAAATAACAATGGACCCAGCAATAATCCCTATGGCACACCACTAGTCATAGGCCTCCACTCAGAGCAGCAATCCTCCACTACCAATCTCTGGCTTCTTCCATTGAGCCAATGTCTAATCCAATTTACTACCCCTCCTTGTACACATAGCGTCTGAATCTTCCTAACTAACCTCCCATGCGGGACTTTGTCAAAGACCTTACTGAAATCCATGTATACAACATCCATTGCCTTCCCTTCATCCACTTTCCTGGTAACGTCCTCGAAAAACTCTGATTGGTTAAACATGACCTACCACGCACAAATCCACTCTGACTTTTTCTAATAAGTGTCTGTCTATTCAAATACTTGTAGATCCTATCTCTTAGTATTCCTTCCAATAATTTACCTACTACCGATGTCAAACTTATCGCCCTATAATATCCCGACTTACTTTTTGAGACTTTTTTAAAGAACGGTACTGCATGAGCTACCCTCCAATCACCCGGCACCTGACCCGTGGATTTCGACATTTTAAATATTTCTGCCAGGGCCACTGCAAATTCAACACTTGTCCCTCTCAACGTCCGAGGGAATACCCTGTCAGGTCCTGGGGATTTATTTACTCTGAATTCCCTCAGGGCACAAGCACCTCTTCCTCTTTAATCTGTATAAGTTCCATGACCACCCTACCTGTTTGCCTTGTTTTCATAGACTCCAATCCAGTTTCCTTAGTAAATACAGATGCAAAAAAAAAAAAAAGAAACAACAAAAAAAAAACAATCAATACCTCTCCCATTTCTTCTGGCTCCATACATAGCCGAGCTCTCTGATCTTCAAGTGGACCAATTTTATCTATTACTATTCTTGTTTTCTTAACATACCTGTAGACACTCTTAGTATTATACTTCACCCTGACTGCCAGAGTAACAACATGCCTTTTTTCAGCACTCCTGATATCTTTCTTAAGTATACTTTTTATAGTCCTCAAAAGTATATAAAAATTACTCTTTTTATACTCCTCAAGCAAATTATTTCCTCCCCGTTGCCTATACATGTTCTACATCTCTCTCTTCTTCTCTATCAGAATTCCAATATCCCCCAAGAACAAATGTTCCTTATTCTTATTCAAGTTCTCCAAGGGAAGGGCTCTAGGACCCAAGCAGTTTGGCACCTGTGTCGTCGCAGAGCAATGTGTTGATAAATGCCTTGCTGAAGGACACAACACGCTGCCTCAGCTGAGGCTTGAACAAGTGACCATTAGATCACTAGACCAATGCCTTATCCAGTAGGCCACGCACCAACACTTTCACCCTTAACCCATGCCCTGTTTTTTTTTCTCCCCTGGCCTCAGCGTAAAACAGCCTGGTTGCATTCACTCCATCTATACCCATCATTGTTTTATATACCTCTATCAAATCTCCCCACATTCTTCTACGCTCCAGGGAATAAAGACCAAACCTATTCAACCTTTCTCGGTAATTAAGTTTCTCGAGTCTCTGCAATGTCCTTGCAAACCTTTTCTGCACTCGTTCAACATTGTAAATATCTTTCCTGTAATTTGGTGACCAAAACTGCACACAATGCTCCAATTTCGCTCTTACAAATGTCTTATCCAACCTCACCATTTCATCCCAACTCTCATACTCCGATTTATAAAGGCCAATGTACTAAAAGCTCTCTTTACAACCCTATCTACTTGTGAATCCCTCGAAGGTGTACAAAAAGAGTTAGAACATACTTAAGAAAGAATTCAGGAGGGGTAAAAGAAGACATGATGTTACTTTGGCAGTCAGGGTGAAGGATGATCCTAAGAGCCTCTATAGGTATGTTAAGAGCAAAAGGATAATAATGGATACAATTTGTGCTCCTGAAGATCAGAGTGATAATCTATATATGGAACCAAAAGAAATGGGAGAGATATTAACTGTTTTATTTTTGCATCAGTATTTATCAGTATCAGTATTTGTGTATCTGTATCCCCAGGTCCCTCTGTTCTACAGCACTCCTCACTGTCCTTCCATTTACCCTGTGTGTTCCACCTTGACTTTCCCATCCAAAGTGCAACACCTCACACTTGTCTGTATTAAACTCCATCTGCCATTTTCCAGTCATTTTCTCCAGCTGGTCCAAATCCCCCTACAAGCTTAGAAAACCTATCTCACTGTCCACTACATCTCCATTCTTTGTATCATCAGCATATTTGCTGATCCAATTTACCTCATTATCGTCCAAATCAATGATATAGATGAGAAATTACAGTGGACCCAGCAATGACCTCTGTGGCACACCACTAGTCACAAGCCTCCACTCAAGGAAGAAATCATCCACTACCACTCTCCGGCTTCTCCCATTGAGCCAATGTCGAATCCAGTTAACTACTTTATCATCGATACCTCGCAACTGAATCTTCTAAACTAATCTCCTATGTGGGACCTTGTCAAAGGCTTTATTGAAGTCCACGTCTGCGGCCATTCTCTTGCACTCTCGATCCCTCTCCACGGTTCCTCTCACAACACCCCGTCCTCCAGCTCTCGCTTCCTTTCTTTTTCAGCTGTACAGCTTGTGTTTTTTGGTGTCGGTCAGACTCCCTTGTCAAAACCGGCTTATTCTGACAACGGCTACTTCTCCTTCCTGAGCTCAGACACACAGAGGATCCTCCACAGGATAGACGACCGCGAAGCTTCCATGAAGAAGAAACGCACAAATACAGGCTCACGGGCACCTTCCCGAGGTGAGTGGGGCAGAAAGACAGAGAGAGAGTTTCATTTTGAGTCTGACTCCGAGAGCGAGTGTTGGATAGTGTGGATGGAAACCCCCTCTACGTTTGACCCTGGGAGTTTCTGATTGCACATTGAGGAGGGAGTGTCACTCTGTGTCTAAGCCCAGGACCTGTGAGACGCTACACTGGGAGATTCACTCTGTGTTTGACTGGGTCGATGATGAGGGAGCCTCAGCCCATTTCCCAACCTGATATATCGTACGTGGAGCCTAAAGCCTAAACACTCTCTGTGCCCCGGGTCCGCAGAGATGGAAGTCAGTTTCATCGTTGTTTTCTTGACTGTGTTCATGTAATTTGTCGAATCCTGTCGAGAAACCTCAGTGCCAACTTACAGCTGACCCTAATGATTCGCTGTTTGAGAATATGTCAGAGGGAACGCGCAGGACAGGATACACGGAGGAAGCAATGTGACGGTGGGGACGTCAGTGAAGCTGGCGTGCTTTAGGAAGGGGTGCGTGGAGCGACTGGCATAGGAGGGCATTATCGAAGCACCATCGTGGAGTGGGGTGTAGAGAGTGTGATGTGGGAGGACAGAATGTCATGCGGAGCAGTGTTGTGGAAGTGACGTGGTCGAGGCGGTGGGGTGGAAGGGTGAATGAGAGGGGAGCGCTTAGACCGCGAAAGGAGGGAGGGTTGTGGGATGGCAGCTAATAAGGTGCACCTTAAGAAGGGTGGTGTTTGGAGAGGGCAATGAGAGATGCAGTGATGAGGGAGCCCCCTTAAAATATATTTTGATCCCCTCTCGTATTTTCCATCTGCTCCCCCCAGCACTTTGCGCAAACCTAACCCCTTCCAGCTTCTCTATCCATTTCCCTCTCACACTCATTCTTCTGTTTCCCCACTCCTCCCCTCTATCCCTCTTTTCCCATCTCATCGAATCTCCCCTCTCTTGTCCTCACTCTCCTCCTTGTCCCTCATCACCCCCTCTCTTTACCCTCTAACTATTCTCCCCATACTGCTCTCTCTCATTCGCTCCTCTCTAACGCCACCATCCCTCTCTATACCTCCTTGAACCTCTCTTTCTTACGTACCCCCTCTCTCTCTCTGCCCTGTATTTCACGCTATGTCCCACTATTCCCTCTCTCTCACTCTTCATTTTCGCTCCCTCTGTACCTCCTCTTTTGCCTCGCTCTCGCGTGATTATACTGTCCGCTCTCTAACGATCTCGCAGCATCTCTCTACCATTTTTTACCCATTAACACTTCTCTCTCTCTTTGCTCATTTTCTTAATCCTCTCTCCTCTCTCACCTTCCCCCGGTCTCCCAATCTGGCTCTCCCTCTGCACTCTTTCCCTCACACTCTCGTTCCTTTTGACTCTTCCATCCTCTCTCCTCCAATATTTCTCCATCATGTACTTTCTACTCTCTCACCCCTCTGCCTCGCCTCTTAATCCTACGCTCCGCACTGACTACCACGCTTCCCTCACCTCACTTTACCCCTCTCTCCTATTTCTCCTCATTCTCTTTCCGCAATTCTGCTCCATTTTCCCACCTATCGCCACTCTTCAGTCATCCACTCTCAACAACTCAATCCATCCATTTCACTCTCTTTGTCGCTGTACTCCCTGTCTCGCTTCCCTCTCTTGCCTCCCTTCAACCCGTACGCTGTCCCCAACCCAATCTCCCCACCGTCTCTGTACCCTCTTCACTTCCCTCTGCACCTAACTGTCCCTGATTCTCTATCGCGCTATCTCATACTTGTCTATCTCTCTTTCGCAGATGATCTGACCTCCACCTACACAGAACTGAACATTCGGAAAGTCGAAAGCCTCAGCAATAGACAAGCAGGTCAGTGATGGAACAGCGACCTCATTCTGGAGGGCTCACATGTCATACTCCCAAATGCTCAAGTGTGTAATGCATTCGTCTCCACCAATTCCCTGGCAGTTTGTTCCACAGACTGACCACCATCTGGGTAACAGACGGTTGTGAATCCGCTCACCAGTTGAATCTTTTTTCCCCTCTCTCCTTATACCTGTGCGCTCAGGTCCTCGATTGTCCAAGTCTAGGGGAAATTATAGCGCACATTCACTCTGCCTGTGCTCTTCGTGTCTTTGTATACCCTTGAAAGGTCATCCCTGCCCTGCAAGGAATAAAGTCGCAATCAACCCAACCTCTTTCCCTAACTCAGTCCCCGGCCTCCCGGCAACGTCGTCGAAATTTTCCCCTGCACTCATTCCCAGTTCGATGGCATCTTTCCAGGGACAGGACGACCAACACTGAACACCATACTCCACGAGTGACCTCACCGACGTCCTGTACAACTGTAACATGAGCTCCTTACTCTTGTACGCAATAGCCGATTGACAATGGACTTTAGGGGCAGGAGTAGGCCATTCAGCCCTTCGAGCCAGCATCCCCATTCATTGCGATCATGTCTGGTCATCCACAATCAGTACCCCGTTCCTGCCTTCTCCCCTTATCCCTTGTCTCCGCTATCTAACTCTTTCTTGAAAGCATCCAGAGAATTGCCCTCCACTGCCTTCTTAGGTAGAGCATTCCATAGATCCACAACTCTATGGGTGAAGAAACGTTTCCTTAACTCAGTTCTAAATGTCCTACCCCTTTATCTTAAACTGTGTCCCCTGGTTCTGGACTCCACCAACATAGGGAACAGGTTTACTGCCTGTAGTGTGTCCAATCCTTTAATAATCTTATATGTTCTAATCAGATCCACTCTCATCCTTCTAAATTCCAGTGTCTACAAGCCCAGTCGCTCCAATATTTCTACATATAACAGTCCCGCCATCCCGGGAATTAACCCCGTGAACCTACGCTGCACTCCCTCAATAGCAAAAATGTCCTTCTTCAAATTTGGAAACCAAAACTGAACACAATGCTCCAGCTGTGGTCTCACCAGGGCCGTATACAAATGCAGAAGGACCTCTTTGCTCCTATACTCAACTCCCCTCGTTATGAAGTCCAACATGTCATTAGTTTTCTTCACTGCCTGCTGTACCTGCATGGTTGCTCTCAGTGACTGATGAACAAGAACACCTAGATCTCGATGTATTTACCCTTTTACTAACTTGACACCATTCAGATAGTAATCTGTGTTCCGATTCTTGCCACCAAAGAGGGTAAGCTCACATTTATCCACATTAAATCGCATCTGCCAAGTATCTGCCCATTCACCCAACCTGTCTAAGTCACCCTGCATTCTCCTAAAATCCTCCTCATATTTCACACTGCCACCCTGCTTTGTGTTATCTGCAAATTTGCTAATGTTACTCTTTATCCCTTCATCTAAATCACGAATGTATATTGTAAATAGCTGCGATCCCAGCACCGAGCATGGCGGTACTCCACTAGTTACTGCCTGCCATTCTGAAAAGGACCCGTTAATCCCTACTCTTTGTTTCCTGTCTGCCAACCTATTTTCTATCCATGTTAGTACCCTATTCCCAATACCATGTGCTCTAATTTTGCCCACTATTCTCCTATGCGGGACTTCATCAAAGGCTTTCTGAAAGCCCAGGTGCACTACATCCACTGGCTCTCCTTGTCCAATTTCATAGTTACATCCACAACAAATTCCAGAAATTAGTCAAGCATGATCCCCCCCACTTCATCCATGATGACTCGATCGGTCGTGTTATTGCTATCCAAATGTGCCGCTATTTAATCTTTTATAATTGACTCCAGCCTTCTCCACCACTATTGTCAGGCTAATGTCCTGTTTACCCACTCCATGCTCCCCCTGTCCAAGTCCAAGTTCCGCGGCGATACCAGCTCCCTGTTTCCAAGTCCCAGGTTCGCGGCGATCCTAGTCCCTAGTCCCCCTAGTCTGAGGTTCGTGTTCCTGTTTGACCTTGATTTTCCGATCTTCTGTGTAGCGAGTAAGAAACACCATTTTATTGTACCAATAAAAAAGTGTTTGTGTCGTTCCCCAGCACCCTTGCCACAGCTTGACATACCTAACCCTCTCTGCCCACCTGTCTGTCCTTTTGATTGGACGTATACGCTTGAATGTTCATTTCCCATCCCTGGCCTCTTGCAGCTATGTCTATGTTATTCCTATAACATCATACTTGCCATTTTCCAACTGAGCCTCAAGCTCATCCGCTTTATTTCTTATACTCCGTTCATTCATGTATAATACTTTTCATCCATCACTTCCCTCGCTTCTAACATCGATCCCTCTTGCACTTGGCCATACGCTCCGATCCCTTCCTGAGCGTTCTGCCGCTTTAATTCTGCTGTCGTTCTTACGTTTTCTTATTCACTATTTTCCTTTAACTCCATCCTTGTATTTCCAGTTCGTCCCCCTCAACCCACTTACTAGTTTAAACACACCCGTGTAGCAGTGGCAAACCTACCTGCCAGAATGCTGGCCCCCCGCTTGTTAAGGTGCAAACCGTCCCTTTCCTTCTTCTCCATCCACACTGACTGTTGACTTCTTCTCCTCGTTCTGTCGCCCCATTCTCTCCCATTCTCCAGCCGAGCGCCTTCATCTCTGACCCTATTTCCGCTATCGATCCATCCCTCTATCGGCTGCTCTGTCTCCACCTCTCTCTCCATTCACTTCCACATCTCCCTCAAATTGTGTCTCCGTCTCTCACTCCGCCCCACCATTCTCTTCCTGTCCCTTGCCCTTCTGTTTGTCTCTCTCTCTCACATTCTCTTGCTTTGTTTCCCAGATGGACTGGACCCCACCTACTCTCAGCTGAACCTTCGCCAAAATGAAGTTCTCATCGCGAAGGAAGAAGATCCTCCTCTTGCGTCGGGACCAGGAGGTCAGGCAGGTCAGAGTTCACGTTGATGACGTAATTCTGAAGGAGTCACGTGAAAAACTCACACGTGTACAAGTGGCAATGCATTTGCATCGATCATTTCCTCTGGCAGTGTCTTCCGCAGACGGCGCACCGTTTTTTTTAGCAAAAATTGTCATCCTGCTACAGAGTTAAATTTCTTCCTGTTATCACCTCGGAACTGTGCGCTCTGTTCCTTAATTCTCCAAGTCTGTAGAAAATGACTCTGTGCATTCACCTTGTCTGTGCCCCACGTGGTTTTATAACCCTCTGTAAGTCACCTATGAACTCCAGGGTATAAAATCTTAATCTGTCTGATTTCTCTCCATTATTCAGTCCCTAGAGTCTCGCCAATATCCCTGTAAAGCTCCCTCTGCAATCTTTGCTGCTCAGTGGCATTTCACATGGAGCAGGTGGATAAGAACTGAGCACTATACTCCAGGGTCCTGTACAACTAAGTCCTGCACAAATGCAAAGTGATCTCTCGACTCCCGTACTTAGAGCCTTGATTGATGAAGATGCAATCTTCACCGCCCTATCCACCCTTGACCTTAATTTCTGGGAAATGTTTTCGCGTAGCCCTGTGGCTATTTATTCTCTAACACTTCCCAGAGTTCCTCCTCTTCACTGTGACTGTCTCACGCTGCTCGTCTTCCTGAAATACAACAGCTTGCACTTACCCAAATTAACTTGCATAACAAGAAAAACTGAAAACTAAACCTACCATGCCTCGCCTGTTTCCGCCTAAGATCGTTGAGCCAAAGTCCTTAAGCCTTCACTCTGCTCCCGGCCACTCCACTGCCAGCTGTACAAGGCTGTGTCTTTTTCAAATCTTCCCTGCTTCACTGCCCGACGTCACACGCCTGCGCAGTTCCGACTCTCTTAACTCCGATGAGAAGAAGAAAAACAAATCAAAATGGCTCCCTCCGAACTCCCGTTCTGACCCTCCGACTTCCTTCTCCAAATGCAACACTGCCATAAAGTGTTCTGTATGTAACTGGCACCTCTCCTGTCTGCAATGTATGCGGATGACAGTTTAGATGAGTGGTTTGGTCTGTTAGCAGATGATACGATGATGGGTGGTGGTGTGGATCGTGTAGAAGACCTGAAAAGAATCCAGTGGGATATGGATCAGTTACAGATATGGGTTGGAGAACCGGCAGACGGAGTTTCACACGGACAAATGTGAAATGTTGCACCTTGTCAGGTCAAATGTTAAGAGATAGCGCACACTGAAAACCAAGACCCTAAACAGTGTTGATTAGCAGAAGGAGATTAGGGGCCAAAGTCGTTATCCGTGGGTACCCTTTCTGGGGTGTTTATCCAGGCATAGAACACGCTTGACTTTATCTTCGGGGGCACCGGGTTCAAATATTCAGGAAGTTATGTTGCAGCGTTATCAATATTTCTGATTCGGCTGCATCCGGCGTATTGTACACAGTTCTGTTCACCACATTATTGGGAGGATTAGAAGGCCTTGGATAGCCTCCGGAGATTTTGAACGGGAGATCCGACAGATGTTTCTAAGATCACAAGAGGCATAGACTGAGTCGACAGACAGTACCTTTTTCCAACGTTGAAATATCTCATATAAGAGGGAATGCATTCGGGACAACTTTGCAGGCCCATTCATGTACTCCGCAGGGTTGTCTCTGTTCTATACCTGGAAATAATAAAACAATTTACTAACAATTTACTAACTCTACGAGGCAGGACATTCTAAACACACAAAGCCTACTTGAATATGCACATTTCCATCCAAATCATTGCCACAAAGAGCAGAAGCAGTAGGCCGTATCAGTGCATTACACCACGATTTACGGACGTCCGCCGCTCTCTGAGGTCGGTACACAGGCCAAATCTGAGCCCAAATTCCCAGTTTATTGTGAACCCCATCATGTCTATTTATCTCCCATGAAACAGACGTTGCTGAATGCCCGTCCAAAGTGAAGAGTATAGCACCCCAATGAACTGCATGTTCAACTGTGATTCCTTCCTACGTCCCTGGAATCTTAGAACTATAGAACTTTACAGCACATTGAACAGGCATTTTGGCCTTTCCTGGCTTCCCTAAACCATTTTTCTGCCTAGACCCACTGACCGGAACCTGGCCCATATACTGCCATGCACTTCTCATCCATTTACCTGTCCAGGTTTTTCTTAAATATGATGTTAGCTCGAAATTTACCACTTCATCTGGCAGCTCATTCCACACTCCCACCACTCTCGGTGTAAAGAAGCCCCCACCCCATCTTCTCTTTAAACGTTTCCCCCTTCACCCTGAGCTCATGTCCTCTGTGTTTCTCCCTCTCGCCTCAGTGGCGAAAAAAAGCTTGCTTGCATTCATTCTATCTATACCTATTTTCCAGAGCAAAGGAAAATTTTTAATTGGCAAATTATGAGGCAATCATGGTTTACACTTGAGTGTGTGAATTAGGATGATGTTTTTGCAGGGAAATGTACTATGGTCATGTGGTCGATGTTTAAGGATCATTTGCATTGACCCAAAATCTAATGCAATTTACTGCCTCACCATGTATAACTAGTGACTGAATAATCCTGACTAACCTCCCACACTGAAGTCCATGTAGTCAACATCCACTGACTTCCCTTCATCCACTTTCCTTGTAACCTCCTGGAAACACTCTAATACATTTGTTGAACTTGCGCTACCACGCAAAAAAAGCTTTGTTGACTCTCCCTAATTATATACTTTTATCTAAATACTTGTAGATCCTATCCCTCTGTAATACTTCCAATAATTTACCTGCTACCGATGTCAAACTTACCGGCCTATAATTTCTGGGAACACACACAAAGTGCTGATGGAACGCAGCAGGCCAGGTAGCATCAATAGGAAGAAGCGCTGTCGACGTTTCGGGCTGAGATCCTAAGTAAGGACGAACTGAAAGAAAAGATAGTAGGTGATTTGAAAGTAGGAGGGGGACGGGGATATCCGAAATGATAGGAGAAGACAAGAGGGAGTGGTGTGAAGCTGAGAGCTGCAAACGTGATTGGCAAAAGGGATGCAGAGCTGGAAAGGGCTAGAGGGAAAGAAAGAAAGGGAAGAGTGGAGTACAAGAGGGAGATGGAGAACAGGAAAAGAAGGATAGGCAGAGTGAGAGAAGAAAAGAAACGGAAGGAAGGGAAAAACAATAAATCAGGGATGGGATAAGAAGGGGAGTAGGAGAATTAACGGAAGTTAGAGAAATCAATGTTCATGTCATCAGGTTGGATGCGACCCAGACAGAATATAAGGGGTTGTTCCTCCAACCTGAGTGTGGCTTCATCTTGACAGTAGAGGAGGCCATGGATAGACATATCTGAATGGGACTGGAACATGGAATTAAAATTTGTGGCCACTGGGAGATCCTGCCTTCTCTGGCGGACAGAGGGTACGTGATCAGACAAACGGCCCCCAGTCTGCGGCAGGTCTCAGCAATAAATAAAAGGCCGCACCGGGAGAACCAGACACAGTATACCACACCAGCCGAAAGCAGAAAGAGAGGGCTGATGGGAAGATGTGCTTCGTAGTAGTGTTATAAGGTGAGCGTTGGGATCGCATCATTTTGTGTCTGTTGCTTGAATTTCCAGCATCTGCAGATTTCCTCGATTTATAAATTCCTGGATTACTTTTAGAGCCTTTTTAAACAACGGAAGAACATGAGCTGTCCTGAAATCCTCCGGTAGATCACCCGTAGATACCGACATTATGTTTACCAGGACCACTGAAATTTCAACACTAGCCTCCTTCAATGTCCGTGGGAATACCCTGTGAGGTCCTGGGGATCTATCTACTCTGATTTGCCTCATGATAGCAAGCGCCTCTCTTCCACTCTCTCCAACTCTATCTCCGCCTCTCTCACCCCGTTCTCCCTCCTCATTCTTTCTCACGCATCTTCCTGTCCATCGCTCCCTCACTGTCTCCCCCACTTTGCGCATCGCTCTCCTCCTCTGCCTCCTTGTCACTATCCTCTCTCTCACACTCCTTTCCGTAAATCTTTCTCTTGTTGTCTCACATCTCTGCCCATCACATGCTTCTCTCTTCTCTCTCCCGTTCTCATTTCTCTTTATCCGCTTATTCCCTCCCCTATTCATACGTCTGTCACGCTCTTTCTTATCTGCATGACCGACTCTCTCCCAAACGGCCTTATCTCCACTTACTCAGAGGAGAACTTCTGGAAAGAGGGTCCCCGCATCGATGAGGACGAAGGTCGTCCCTTTGCCTCGGGATCAGCCGGGCTGTCAACCACTGCACAAGTAGGTCAGAGTTCACAGTGATGAAGTCATTCCAAGGGGTCACGTGACTCACTCTCAATTGTCCATGTTTCCAATGCATCTGCATCGACCTCTTCCTCTGTTAGGTTCCATAGGCTGACCACCATCTGGGTAAAAGTGATTGTCTCTTGACACCCTAATTGAATCCTTTTATCAACTCACCCTAGACCTGTAACCTCTGCTCTCTTTTCTCCAGGTGTAGGGAAAATAGCTGTACACAATCACCACTAGCAGTTTTAGTCCCCCGTGTAATGTCACCCCTACTCACCATATATATAACATACAATGACAGCACGGAAACATACCATCTCGGCCCTTTTTGTCCGTGCCGCACGCTTACTCTCATTTAGTCCCACTGACCACACTCAGCCCATAACTCTCCATTACTCTGACAATACGGAACCTGCCTGTACCACTTCTACTGGCAGCACGTTCCACAAAGCTACCACTCTGTAAGTAATGCAATTCCCCCTTGTGTTACCCTTGAACACGTGTGTGAACATTTCTTGCTTGAATCTCACTTACCCTCAATGGAAAAAAGCCAATCCACGTCAACTCTATCTATCCTCACATAAATTTAAACACCTCTATAAAGTCCCTGATCAACCTTCTACGCTCCAAGGAATAAAGACCTAACTTGTTCAATCGTTCCCTCTAACTTAGATGCTGAATCCCAAGTAACATTCTGGTAAATCTTCTCTGTACTCTCTCTATTTTGTTGACATCTTTCCTGTTATTCGGTGACCAGAACTGTACACAATACTCCAAATTCGCCCTTACCGATGCCTTGTACAATTTTAACATTACATCCAAACTCCTGCTCTCAATGCTCTGATATATAAAGGCAAACATACCAAAACCTTTCTTCACCAACCTATCCAGGTGAAATTACACCTTCAGGGAACTATGTACCATTATTCCTAGATAACGCTGCTCTACTGCATTCTTCAATGCCCTACCATTTACCGTGTGTGCGCTATTTGGATTTTTCTACCAAAATGTAGCACCTTACACTTGTCAGCATTAAATTCCATCTGACATCGTTCAGCCCACTGTTCTAACTGTCCTAAATCTCTCTGCAAACTATGAAAACCTCCTTCGTTATCCACAACGCCACCTACCTTAGCATCATCTGCATACTTACTAATCCAATTTTACACCCCATCATCCAGATCATTAATGTATAAGACAAAAAACTTTGGACCCAGGACGGATCCCTGAGATACACCACTAGTCACCATCCTACAAGCTGACGAACAGTTATCCAACACTACTCTCTAGCATCTCCCATCCAGCCACTGTTGAATTTATTTTACTACTTCAAGATTAATATCTAACGATTGAACCTTCCTAACTAACCTTCCGTGCTTAACCTGGTCAAATATAGTGCATATAGACTGAAGTCCATATAGACAACATCCACTGCTTTACCCTCGTCAGCCTTCCCCAAAACCTCTTCAAAAAATTTAATATTTGTCAAACACAACCGTCCACGCACAAATCCATGTTGACTGTTCCTAATCAGACCCTGTCTATCCAGATAATTATATATACGCTCTCTAAGAATACTTTAAATTACTTACCCACCACTGACGTCAAACTGACAGGCCTATTAATGCTAGGTTTACTCTTAGAACACTTTTTTAAACTATGCAACTACATGAGCAATACGCCAATCCTCCGGCACCATCCCTGTTTCTAATGGCATTTGAAATATTTCTGTCAGAGCCACTGCTATTTCTACACTGACCTCACTCAAGGTCCATGTGAATAACCTGTCAGGACCCGGAGATTTATCCATTTGTATATTCCTTAAAAGCGCCAGTACTTCCTCCTCTGCAATCGTCATAGTTTCGATAACTTCCCTACTCGTTTCCCTTACCTTACACAATTCAATATCATTCTCCTTAGTGAATGCTGAAGAAAAAAAAATGATCAGTATCTCCCCCATCACTTTCGGCTCCACTCTGATTATCTAAGGGACCAATTTTATCCCACACTATCCTTTTGTTATTAATATAACTGCAGTGACACTTTTGATTTACTTGCCATTTTGCAAAGCAACTTCGTATCTTCTTTCAGCTTTTCTAATGTATTTTTAAGATTCTTCTTACATTATTTAAATTCCTCGAGCACCTCATTTCCTCCATGTGCCAATATTATTGTAGATATCTCTCTTTTTCGTAACCAAGTATCCAATATCTCTTGAAAACCATGGCTTTCACAAACAAATAACCTTACCTTTCCAACTAGCAGGCACATAACGATTCTGTACCCTCAAAATCTCATCTTTAAATGACCGCCATTTCTCTATTACATTCTTCCCATAAAACAAATTGTCTCAATCCACTCCTTCTAAATCCATCCGCATCTCCCAAAGTTAGCATTTTTCCAATCAGATATCTCAACCCTAGTTCCAGTCAAATCCTTTTCCATAATTATATTGCAACTAATGGCATTGTGTTCACTGGACCCAATGTGCTCCCAAACACATACCTCCGTCACCTGACCTATTTCATTATCTAACAGAAGATCCAACACTGACCTTTCTCCGATTCGTTTCTCTAGGTATTGCTGCAATTAACTATGCTGCATACATTTTACAAGCTCCAAACCATCCATCCCTTTTACAGTATGGGCTTCACAGTCTATGTGTGGAAAATTAAATTTTCCCTCAATAACAACCCTGTGCTTTTTACAAATATCTGCCATCTCCTTGCAAATTTGCTCGTCCACTTCTTGCTCCCCATTTGATGGTTTGTAATACTCTCCTATAAGAGTTACTACACCTTGGACTCCCTAGACGAGCCCTCTAATCTGTCCTTCCAGAGACCCGCTGTAATATTTTCTCTGACAAGCAACTCAACACCTCCGCCTCTTGCCCCTCTGATTCTATCACACCTGAAGCAACGAAATCCAGGAATATTTAGTTGCCAATCACAACCCTCCTGCAGCCTTGTTTCACTAATAGCAACCACATCATGTTTCCATGTATCAATCCATGCTCTAAGTTCATCCAACTATGGACCACGAAATCCCGCTCCACACCCTCCCTCTTGAGAATACTGAGAACTCGATCCGAGATATCGCGGACCTTGGCACCAGGGAGATAACAGTCCATGCAGGAACCTTGTTCTCTTCCACAGGATCTCCTATCTGTCCCCGAAACCATCGAATTCCCTATCAATACTGCTCTCCTCTTTTCCCTCCTTCCCTTCTGAGGCTCCAGTCTCGGTGCCAGAGACGTAACAACTGCAACTTGTCCCTGGTACGTTGTCTCCACCTGCAGTATCCAAAACGGTATAAATTGAACTTCAAATTTGCGCGACTTGTCTCCAGAACTCAGTCCCTCGAGTCCAGACAACATTGTTCTCCTCACTTTCTCTCCTCCACTCACACATTACCCTCCCAAGCATCAGTGCCACTCTCCTACCCCATTTTCCTGCATTGTATCCAGATTCTCCCCACCAATCTCCTACAAACATTTCCCCACCTATGGCCTTCTTTCTCCCCATCTCTCCCACACTTCCCGTCCGTCCTCTCTCCCCAGCTCCGTCCCTCTACTCCCTCCTACCATTATTTCCTCCCTTTCACTTACTCTCGCCCCACTCTCGCCCTCCCAGCGACTCTCACATCAATCCTGTGCCCTCTGGTTTCCGAAACCCCGGACCTGAGGAACGTTTGTGCTCATTCACCCTGCCTGTGCCCCTCGTGGTTTAATACCACTCTGTAAGATCGCCCCTGCGCTCCACGAAATAATGTCCCGAACTGTCCGACCACTCTCCATACCTCACTCCCCCGAGTCCAATATCCTCGTAAACCTTCCAGCACAGTGGCCTTTCCTATATCAGGGCGACCGACACTGAATAAGAGCGGCGTCACTGTACATCTGCCACGTGACCTCCCGACTCCTGTACCATAATCTTCCAGAGCGGTGTAACATCTGAGACCTTGTTAAAGTCCAGGTAGATTACATTATTCCCCGTGCCTGATCTGCCCTTCCCGTGTAAATTAGCCGACAACTCTCTCTGGGTCTCAGGCCATCCAGTATCTCTCTCCCTCCTCCATCTTCCACCCTTCGGATCTCCCCCCTCTCTCTCTCTGTCACCGCTCCTTTCTTTCTCCGTCTCTCCCTCTGTTCCTCAATTCCATCTCCCAGAGTGATTTACCATCTGGGATCTTGTGACAGTATTTGTAAAAGTCACTGTACACTTTATCAACCAATCAAGGCGAACAGGTGCACCGGAATCAAATCAGTCTAATCTCCCCTGGCCCCACTCCCTTATACAGAGCAGCCCAACAATCGGTCATTGAAGTCCCTATCCATCACGCCTGGTACACTGCGCTGATCAGCCGTCCTGCTGTCTCACTCCAAAGATGGAATTCTGACATTTTCTCTCTCGTCGACACTGTCTACATTTCCTGCTGTCTCCGTGAAACTGAATAACCATAAACTTCCATCTAACACATTCGGACTCCTTCCCATCGGGGAGAAAGGTACGAAGCCACGTCCCACTATTCTCAAGGAAGGCTTCTGGCCCGGTTCTATCGGGTGATAGAACGGCCTCCCCGGACGATCAGATGGACTCCTGACCTCACGATCTACATCGTCGTGGCCCCTTGCACTTTATCGTCGGCCTGCACTGTCCTCTCTCTGTAAATGTGACGCTTTATTCTGCAGGACCACTCCTGTCTGTGTATATAGAAACATTCAAACATAGAAAAAAGACAACACGATACAGGCTCTTCTACGCTCCATGTAGCCATCCAGGAGACCCATGAAAGACCCAATCGTTTCCGCCTCCCACACCGCCGCCTGCAGACTATTCCACGCACTGCCCACTCTCTAAGTAAAAAAAAACTTACCCCTGAAATCTCCACTGTACCTACTTCCAAGCACCTTAAAAGCCTGTCCTCTCGTGCGAGCGATTTCAGTCCTGGGAAAAAGCCTCTGACGATCAATGCCTCTCATTAACTTGTACACCTCTATCAGGTCACCTCTCATCCTCCGTCGCTCCAAGGAAAGAAGTCTGAGTTCACCCAAACTATTCTCACAAGGCATGCTCTGAATTCCAGTAAACATTCTTGTCAATCTCCTCTGCACCCTTTCTATGGATTCCACGTCTTAACCTATAGTGAGTCGACCAGAACTGTGCACAGTTCTCTAGGCAGCATCTGACCAGGGTCCAATATGGCTGCAACATTACCTCTCGGCTCCTAAATTCAAATCCATGATTGATGAAGACCAATATACCATACGCATTCTCAACCACAGAGTCAACATGCGCAGCTGCTTTGAGCGTCCTGTGGACTCGGACCCGAAGATCGCTCTGATTCTCCACACTGCCAAGAGTCTAACCGTTAATACTATATTCTGCCATCGTATTTGACATACCAAAATGAATCACTTCACACTTAACTGGGTTGAACTCCATCTGCCAATTCTCAGCCGGTAATGCATCCTATCAACGCCCCGCTGTAACTTCTGACAGCCCTCCAACTATCCACAAATACTCAAACAATGTGTCATCAACAAATGTACGAACACATCCCTCAAGATCTTCATCCAGTTCATTTATAAATGTCACGAAGAATAAGGGTCTCAGAACAGATCCCTGATGCACTCCACTGGGAACCGATTTCCATGCAGAGTATGACCCGTCTACAATCACACTTTGCATTCTGTGGCAAGCCAGTGGTGGATCCACAAAGCAATATCCCCTTGGATCCCATTCCTCCTTGCTTTCTCAGTAAGCCTTGCATGGGGTACCTTATAAAATGTTTTGCTGAAATCCATATACACTTCATCAACTGCTCTTACTTATCAATGTGTTTGGTCACATCCCCACAAAAATGCAATCAGTCTCGTAAGACACGATCTGCCCTTTACAAAGCCATGCTGACAACTCCTAAACATATTATACCTCTTCAAATGTTCATAAATCCTGCCTCTCCGGATCTTCTCCATCAACTTACCAAAAGCTGAGGTAATACTCACTGGTCTATAATTTCCTGGGCTATCTCCTCTCCCTTTCTTGAATAAAGGAACAACATCCACAACCCTCCAATCCTCCGGAAACTCCCACGTCTCCATTGATGATGCAAAGATCATCGCCGGAGGCTCAACGATCTCTTCCCTCGCATCCCACAGTAGCCTGGGCTATATTTCGTCCGGTACCGGCGATTTATCCAATTTGATACTTTCCAAAATTACCATTACATCCTCTTTCGTAACATCTACATGCTCAGGCTTTTCAATCTGCTGCAAGTTATCACGACAATCACTAAGATACTGAAGTAAAGTATTCATTAAGCAGTTCCTATAGTCTTATTAAATATTTATTGTGATCTTATGGTCGTATGGTCTCCCCACAGCTGCGCGTGAACAGGAGTCCACAGTGAAGATGGGAAATAGACCGTACCGTCTGATCTGCCTACACTGCCTAGTTACAGCCGCCCTCATCGTGACAGTGGCCGGTCTCTCGATCCATGGTGAGTGGAACCGGCTCCGTGTGGAGTCAGACCGTAAATAAAGAGAGTGGACTAAACTGTTATTGTAAAACACCACAACGACACCGACACGGCCCTTACCGTAACACCGATTAAAACCCATCACCATAACACGGACACACCCCTAACCGTGATAAAAACACGGCCTGAACCGTAACACAGTCAAGATCCGTCCTGACACCGACACGACATTCACTGTCGACCTCGTCCCGGCCGCCGAAACAAGCAAAGCCGAGGTCTCGGAGGCCTTCTCCTCCGGAGATTCCGGACCGCACGGTAGCAGCGGCAGCGAAGCGGGCATTTCAGAAGATTCTCCAGATGTTCCTCCGCCTCTCACGTCTGTCTCCATCAAATCAGGATTGTGCTCGGATCCATACTTAACAGGTAACAGATATCCATCTCCAGAGAGGCCGCGCGCGCTGCGTCGCGCCGCCATTTTCTCCTCCTTTACTGGGACACCCTTCACCGTCACTCTGACATAAAACTCTCTGTGACCCGTGCGGTAGCGCGATGCTGACTCACGTATCACTGCAAACGCGAATCATCCTTCACCATCTCTCTCAGTATCGCAGATTCGTCAGTCTCTTAAACGAATGCAAAGCGATCCCAGTCACCAGTTCGCTGAGATGGAAACGAAGTACAGATCTGTCAACGAAACCAAGGCTCAAATCTGTGAATTGTTGACCAGCAGAAGAGGTGAGGCACCATCCCCTTCTTTCACCCGCTCCTCATCACAGTTTAGGCATGGAGAGAGGAAGCGTCACTCTGTGCTTGACATCGGGAGTGTCTGGTTATGGTATGGAGGTTGATTCACTCTATGTCTTACTCTGGGAATGTCAGACGGGACAGTATGGATCCAGCTTCTCTCTGTGTCTGACAGCGGGATTGTGTGATCGGACTGTGCACAGAGAGATTCACCCCATGTCTGACCCCTGAATTGCGTTATCCACCGTGGAGAGAGAGCTTCACTGAATCCGGGAGTTTGTGACGGGACGGTGCAGAGGGGGCTTTACTCTGTGTCTCAATTCGGGATTGTGTGGTGGGATCGTGGAGAGAGAGGGACTGTATTTGATTGCAGGACTGTGTGATGGGAGAGTGCAGATGGACGTAAGGGGACGTAAGGTGGGAAATTCACACTGTGTCTGACCATGGCCTTGTGTGACTGGACTTTGTGGAGCGATCATAATTCTGATCTCTGACGTGGGGAATGTGTGAGGAGCGGTGTCGGGTGAACTTCACTCTGTGGTTGACGCTTGGAGTGTGTGATGAGACGGTGTGGAAGGAGCAATACCCAGAATCTGACCGTGGAAGAGTCCGATTGGACGGTGTGCAGGAAACTTCACTCCACGTCTCACCACTGGAATGTGCGATGAAGCCATGGAGAGAGAGATTCCCTCTGCGTCTGACACAGGCAGTGAGTGTCGAGGCTTTGTAGAGGGAGTAAAACTCTGTGTCTTACTCCGGATGTGTGTGATGGGACAATGTGGAGGGGAGCTTCACTCCACGTTTAAGCCTGGGCGTGTATGAAAGACTGTGTGCAGGAGGCTTCACTCCACGTCTGAGACCGAGAGTGTGTGAAGGGTCCCTGGAGAGAGAGACTCAGTCTGCTTCTGACAGTGTGAGCGTGTGATCGGACGGTGTGCAGGGACCTTAAAACTGTTTCACACAGTGTGCGTGTGATGGAAAGCTATGGCGGGGGAGGGGTTCTGAGTGCGTTTGGGGGTGGTCACCTGTGTTCTTTGCGCCGGGAACGGTGACGCCTGTCTGGATGGTGTTCCGCTCTGTGTCTGATACCAGGGGTGTGTGATAGGAAGGTGCGGATGGAGACGCTCTCGTTTTCCGACCCCTGTATTGTGTGATGACACTGGATAGAAGGCGCATCACAGTGTGACTGACCCCGGGAGTGTGCGGCGGGATGGTGCAGAGTGTGTCTAATTTCCTATGTGATCAGGGGCGGGGTAATTGGGGTAGTGTGGAGGGAGGTTCACTTTGTGATTGTCCGCAGGACTGTGTGAGGAGAGAGTGTACATGGAGCTTCACACCATGTTTCACCCGAGGAGTGTGAGATAGTGTGGGTTAGGGATAGGGTCGTGTGTGATGGGACAGTGTGGAAGGAACATCACTCTGTGTCTGAACCGGGAGAGTATGAAGGAACCGTGAGACAAGAGCTTCATTCTACGTCTGTCTTCGAATGTGTGCGACGGGACATTATGGATGGAACTCAAATTACTGCCTGCCCCGTCAGGAAGTGTGATTGAATAGACTGGAGGGACTTTCACTCTATAACTGTCTCCGGGTGCCTGTGATGGGAGGGTGCCGAGGTAGTTTCATTGCGTGTCAGATGTTGGGAGTGCCTGATGGGACTCTGTGGATGGAGATTCACTCTGTCTGATCCCGAGAGAGTGTGATGAGACGGTGCGGACGGTGCACACTGTTTTTGAACCTGCGCCTGTGCCATGGGAGAGTGAGAAAGAGCTTCACTCCATGTCTCCCTCCGGGTGCCAGTAATCGGAAGGTGCTGATGGAGCTACACTGTGTCTGATCCCAGGAGTGTGCGATTGGACACTGTCACAGCAGCCGAACTTTGTGTCTCACTCGCGAATTTGTGATGGGACGCTGTGGTGGGGGGGGGGGGAGGAGAGAGAGAGAGAGAGAGAGAGAGAGAGAGAGAGAGAGAGAGAGAGAGAGAGAGAGAGAGAGAGAGAGAGAGAGAGAGAGAGAGAGAGAGAGAGAGAGAGAGAGAGAGAGAGAGAGAGAGAGAGAGAGATTGATTCCCTCTGAGGCTGGTCTGATACCGGGCATGCACGATTGGAGAGTTTGGAGGGAACTTAATTCTGGTTCCAAACCAGAGCCTGTTGGGACCGTGCTATAGAGAAATAGAGCATCGCTCTATTTCTGACACACCAGGTGTGTGATGGGTTGCTGTGGAACGATCCTCACTTTCCGTCAGACTCCGTCAGTGCATCTGGGACGGGGTAGAGGAAGCCTGAATCTGTGCCTGACTGGACAGTCTGTGATAGATGATGTAGAGGGAACTTCGCTCTATGCCTGATCCTGTGAATCTGTGACGGGACGTTGTGGAGGGAACTTCATTCTGTGTCTCTCCCCGGGCGTCTGGTACGAGATTCTCTGTGTCTTGACTCCGGGAGTGTGTGATGGATGGTTTGGGCAGGGATTCATTGTGCCTTTTCCTGTGAATGTGCGATGGGAGTGTGTGATGGGACGGTGTGGAGGGAGCTTCACTCTATGTCTGACCCCGGGAGTGTGATATCTGATATCTGATAACGGGGGTGCACGACAGGAGAGCTTGGAGGGAACTTAATTCTGGTTCCAAACCAGAGTCTGTTGGGACGGTGTTGGGGGAGCATCGCTCTGTTTCTGACACACCGGGTGTGTGATGGGTTGCTGTGGAACGAGCTTCACTTTCTGTCTGACTCCGTGAGTGTATCGGGGATGGGGTAGAGGGAGCCTGAATCTGTGCCTGACTGGAGAGTCTGTGACAGATGATGTAGAGGGAACTTCACTCTCTGCCTGATCCTGTGAATCTGTGACGGGATGTTATGGAGGGATCTTCATTCTGTGTCTCTCCCCGGGCGTGTGCGATAGGACAGTGTGGTACGAGATTCACTCTGTGTCTTGACTCCGGGAGTGTGTGATGGATGGTCTGGGGAGGAATTCACTGTGCCTTATCCTGTGAATGTGCGATGGGACGATGCTGGGGGCGGAAAAATTCCCTTTGTGACTGACCTCAGGTGAACGTAGCGGGACCGCATGGCGTGAAATTCACTATGTGCGTCACCCCGGATGTGTGTGATGGGAAATTCTGCAGGGAGATTCACTCTATGTCTCACTGTTCCTTGTTCGTGATTTCCAGAGCAAAACTGTACCGAGCATTGGATCAGGAATAATAACCGGTGTTATTACGTCTCCACGCTTCGAACAAATTTCTCCGGAGCGATACAAGAATGTTCAAGCCGTGATTCAAGCCTGCTGGAAATCAATTCAAGGGATGAAGCGGTATGTGTCACAGCACTGGAAGATCCCTCAATATCACAGGAATCATCACACACTCGCGGATTCAGGCACAGATTGAACACACAACAAACATTCCCAGCACACACTCACGGGGTCTGACACAGAGTGAATCTCCCTCCGCATCATCCCTTCACACACTCCCGGTGTCAGGCACAGAGAGAAACTCCCTCCACACTGTCCCATCACACACTCCCGTGGTGAGACACAGAGAGAATCTCCCTTCACACCGTCCCATCACACACTCCCGGGGTCAGACACAGAGTGAAGCTTCCTTCACACCGTCCCATCACACATTTGCGGGGTCAGACAAAGAGTGAATCTTCCTCCACACCGTCCTATCAGAAACTCCCGGTGTCAGACACAGAGTGAATCACCCTCCACAACGTCCCATCACACAGTCCCGGCGTCAGACACAGAGTGAATCACCCTCCACACCGACCCGTCACGCACTCCCGGGGTCAGACACTGAGTTAATCTCCCTCCGTACCGTCCCAACACACACTCCCTGGGTTAGAGACAGAATGAATCTCCCTCCACACTGTCCCATCACATACTCCTGTTGCCAGACGCAGAGTGAAGCTCCCTTCACACAGTCCCATCACCGATTCCTTTTGTAGTCATCTGAGAGAAGTTCCGTACATAGATTTCGATTCTTGGTATTAATCAAATAAATTTAATTTCTCAGAGCTTTGTATCCAACAATCTTGTGTACAAGAACCTTGAGTACTGGATTGGAAAATGCGAAGACGGGTAAGATTTGGACTGATGTGTGGGGTGAGAGTTGAGTATTCAGATAGTTGTGATGGGAATATGTGGGATGCGTTTACGGACTGAAGTAGTTTCGTGGGAAAAGGGAGGGGCATTGGGATTTGTCTGTAGACTGTACGCGGGTAGAGTGTAGGGTGATACAGTGGGAACATTTTGGGGCCGACACGTGGCTGCCGGGGAAGGACAGGGCCGTGGGATTATTTCGGAAACTGGCATTGGGCAGCGGGGACAGTTCAGTACACAGGGATTATTTTGGTATGACCTATGTCGGTGGGAGAGCGCTGTTCAGTGGGATCATTTCGGAGACAGTCACCGGGCTGAGTGGCGAGGGAGAAACAGCCGGATTTGCTTGGTGAATGACATAGATCTGAAGGGCGAGAGTAGGAGAACTGGTTTAGTTTGGAGACCAGTCCAGGGCGATGGGTACACAATGGGTTAATGTGGTTAGTTCGGAGGTAGTCGCCGGGCTGTGAGGAGAGGGAGAAACAGTGTGATTCGTTTGCTAAATGACGTAGATCTGAGGGAACAGAGCTGAGCAGGTGGATTAGACGGTGGGAGAGTTGGGGTTGTTCGCGGACTGAAACAGATCAGAGGGGCGAGAGTTGGCATGTTAGATTCGTATCGGGACTAACAGAGGACTGCGTTGAGTAAGCGGTTCGGTGGGATTAGTTTGGGGGATACGGGGCTGCGGGGAGACATTGGGTCAGTGCCTTATTTGGGGACTGACACAAGACTGTGGGTAGACATTGGGACCGTGGTATCTGTCTGGGTACCGGCACCGGGCCGTCGGGGAGAGCGGTTGCGTGGGATGAGTTTGCGTACTGACACAGTCTGTTAGGAGAGATCAAAATCATGGGATTAGCTTGGGGAGGGTCACGGCTCGAGTTCTCTGCTGGAGCTGTTTTGTCTCTGTTGAAATTGTTTATCCCTCTTGAATAGGAATGTGAGCTCCGGTCTCCTGTACAAGGGGACAGCTGGAACGCCCCCTTGCAGATTGTGTGATCCGACTGCAGTCAGACCGATTTACCCTTGCGATCTTGATCAGCCTTTCATCTGCGAGAAATCGGTACATTTGTGCCTGCAAATTCCTGAAAAGATCCAGGGTCTCTGTCAACAGCCAGTGGAGGCGACGTGAATAAAATGACTGTCCCCAGTCTCCCCTTCACTCTCACTCCCCTTCACTCCTTCCAGATTCCCTGCCCACCCTCTCTGCCCTTCCGTGCTCCACCAATTCCTCCTCTTATCGCAACCATATTGTCTCCACCAGACACTAACAAGCCTCTCTTGCTGTCTGTCCCCTTCTTTCCCTCCATTCCCCGGTCCCGC
The DNA here is from genome assembly GCF_030144855.1 of Hypanus sabinus. Classification (NCBI taxonomy): domain Eukaryota; kingdom Metazoa; phylum Chordata; class Chondrichthyes; order Myliobatiformes; family Dasyatidae; genus Hypanus; species Hypanus sabinus. The sequence continues at coordinate 611,289 of NW_026779939.1, forward strand.
TTTTCCTGCTCCCTCTACCTCCCTCTTTCACCTCTCTCCACGTCCATCCGCTTCTTTCACTCCATTCCCACGCCCCGCTCTTTCTGCTTCCTCTACCTATCTTATTATTACCTCATACTTCCTCCTCCCGTTTCTTCTGCTCCCTCTACCCACCTCATTCATCTCTCTACCCGTCCATCCTCTTTCCCTCCATTCCCCCGTCCCGCTCTGTCTGCTCCCTCTCCCCACTTCTTTCACCTCTCTCCCCGTCCATCTCATTCTTTCCCTCCATTCCTCCGTCCCGCTCTTTCTGCACCCTCTACCAATCTTATTATTTCCTGCGTAATTCCTCCGCCCGCTTTCTTCTGCTCCCACTACCCCCCTCTTTCACCTCTCTCGCCGTCCATCCCCTTCTTTCCCTCCATTCCCCCGTCCCGCTCTTTCTGCTCCCTCTAACTACCTTATTATTACCTCGTAATTCCACCCCTCTATTTCCACATTCTCTCTTCGTCAACTATCACTGTTCCATCCTCTCGAACTCCCTCCTCACCCTTTCTGTCCCTTCCTCCTATCCCATTCTCCATCAGTGCTCGCAACCCCATTCTTCCCACGACACACCGACAAACCTCTGTCCCCATTGATCTCCGGATTTGTGGCATTTTCCAGCCCGTGACGTTCTTCTCCACCCCCTACTGCCTCGCCCTTTCTCCGCCGGCTCTTTGTCCTCTCCCGGTGCCAACTCTTTCCCACTTTTTGCTCCTTCTATACCCTCTTTCTACCCCTCTCTCTGCCTTCCCTCTCCGTCTCTCTGTACTCTCAGTGTTCATAAAGTACTCTTTCTCCTTTCCACTCACTCTCACGTCAATCCTGTGCGGTCTGGTGCTCGATAACCCAACCCTGGGTGAACGTTTGTGCCTATTTCCTCCGTCTGTGCCTCTGTTGGGTTTATGGAACTCTCTCAGGTTACAAAACTGATCCAGGGAGTAAAGTCCCAAACTCCCTCCCTCTCTGCATAACCCTCAGTTTCCTGCGATGTACATTTTTCCAGTTCACTGGCATTTTTCCTGAAGCATAAATCCTCACCGACACTTTGTACCACTGCAGCGTGATCTCCCGGCTCCCGTGTTCAGTGTCCTGACCGGTGAAGGCCAGCGTGCCCAGTGTCCTGTCCTATCGAACATTTTTCACCAGAATCGCTATTTGATTTTTGCCTTGAAATGTACACGACATGCAATTTGTTCTTTAGCTTCATCAGTACGGCAAAAATATGTAGAGCTAATGTAAATTACAAACATTAATAAACACCGCAAAAAATGTCGAGTGTGTTCGTGCGTTCACAGATGTGATGGCGCAGGTTGAGAAGATGTTCCTGAATCGTTGTGTGTGGGTGTTCAGGCTCCTGCGACTCCTCCCTGATGGTAGTAACGAGCAGAGAGCTTCTCCCGAGTGGGGAGAGTAAGTGATGGATGCCGCCTTCTCGAGGCATCGCCTCTTGATAATGCCCTCGATGGTGGGGAGGGGTGTGACCGTCAGAGTGGCGGCTGAGGCTGGATCCCTCTGTAGCCCGTTACTATTCTGTGCGTTGCAGCATCCGCACCCGGCGGCGATGCGGTTAATCAGAAAGTTCCCCACCGAACATCCATAGAATTTTCCTCATCTTCACTGAGAGAGCACATCCCCTCAAACTCCTAAAGCTGTGATTCCTTCCGAACCGAGACAGGTCTGGATGTTGTTGAACCCAAATGCAGAGTCAGGTCTGGAATTAATTCAGACTCAGACTGGAAATGAACAAGCCGGCACCAACCCAAACCAAAGACGACATCACAAGCAGTCGTACTGGAGACGGAACTATTACGGTTTAGCATTGGTTTTACATTCTAGTCTTCTCAAAATGACTGGGCAGAGGGAAGCTACACATAATATCTAAATCGCGAGTGTGTGATGAGACGAGGAAGAAGAAGTTTCACTATATGCCTCTAACAGGGAGAGAATGACTGGACACTGTTGGAGGAGGTTTAATTAGGGCGATGGGACAGTGTGGAGAAAGCTACACTCCGTGTCTGACCCCGGGAGTGTGCAATGTGATGTTGTGGATGGAGCGTTGCTCAGTGTATGACTGTCGGAGTCATCTACTCATAAAGTTCCGGCATTAGGACAGGTTTCAATGAGAAACAATTAGAAAGCAGAGCCACGAAGTTTTTATTTATTTATTTATTTGTTTGTTTGTTTGTTTGAACAGCGAGCAAGCGATGAAGCCGATTCATTAAGCAAGTGCAAGAAATTATGACATTGATTGTTATTTTTCAGTTAATCTATAGTTTGCTTCTTTATAATTGCACAGTTAGAGCAGTAGGAATGTCTGGCAAGACAGTTGAATGGTTTCATTGCAGGGCATGGGACGGAAGAGAGATTTCCAGTCACACCGATGACGTCACCTGTGAGAAGTGCATCCGGTTGGAGTTTCTCGCACTCGGCGAACACTAGGGGGCGCCAAACCGCTCCACGTTGCACAGCCACCTCATTTTCTCTCCCAGCGAGTAACTTCTCAGTTTACACCTGAACTGCAGTGGACATCACACCTCAGTGGGGCGTTTGCATTAAAAAGGGGGAATGGTGGGGATTAAACTACAGTTGCAGGGGATTGAAAACCAGACTGGCATAACAGTTAGTGGAGTGGTTGTTGGGGCAGATGTTGGGTAATTCCTCTGACAAAGTCAGGAAATAAAATGTTGAGCCTGCTGGGACTCATGTTCTGAGCTGCGTACATTTCAATGCAGGAAGTATTGTAAGAAAGACAGATGAGATCAGCGACTGGAATTATGGTATTGCAGTCGTTACTGGGAGGTGCTTGAAGGGCGGGCAAGCCAGTTAGCTCAACATTCCGGATTTTGGTTAAGGAGGAAAGAATTCAAGGGAGATGGGCGGCTTTAACTGTCACATCAGATGCATTGACAAACACAGGGGAAGAGGGGTTCAAGTGGCTGTTTCGCTATGAGTTTGACAGACGGAGTCGTTGTGACAGCGCCTCGCGTTTCGTTGAACCACAAACTATCAGGGAAGCGGATTCATCAGCAAAGACTAAAACACATGAGACAGGACACAATGTTGATGTATTTGTTTTCAGTTTATTTATTGTTTCCTTCAATTAGAGCAGTAGGCCATGCCTGGCAGGAGAGTTGAATGCTCCTATTTCAGGACGTGGGACGGCCGGGAGATCTCAGAGTCTCTGAACACTTCACCTGTGAGAAGTTCATTCTGATGCAGCTTCTCAGATTCGGCGTTAAGGCGTTGGAACTGTAACTGGATGAATTCGGGATCATTCGGGAAGCTGAGGGGATGACAGGGAGGACATATTGCGAGGAAGTTAAACCTAATGTACAGATGACAGGAAACTGGGTGACAGTCAGGATGATGAAAAGTGTTAAACAGTAGAGTAGAGTGCCCCCTGTGGGCAACCTCCTCAATAACAGGTAAAACAACTTGTATACTTTTGGATGCGGGGAGGGGTCAAATGACCAAGTAGAGGGAAGTATCTCAGGTCAGGTCTCTGGCACTGGTTTTGGACTTTGGTTCAGAAGGGAAGGGGAGGGCGAGATGAGGAGAGGTGTGATGAGAGGGGACCATTTGTTAGGGAATGAGAAAATTAGTTCTGTGTGTGATGGAGGGATTACTGAATGGTATTTTGCCTCCCGAGGTGTCGGGGACACTACCACACTGAGCGGGACTTCAGCAATATTAAGTGGGAGGGTGAGCAGGCGAAGTTCGGTACGTGCTGATGTGGCCAGAAATAGGAAGGCAACACCTACTAACACGGGGCTAAAGTGTCGAGGTATGAATGAGGGCTTCTGATAGTTGGAACATTGGGTTCTCTTCTAAGGAAAGTGTGACCAGTGTATGAGGCCTGTTTCAATATAATCCTAGTTGAATTTTCATTCAGTCTTACTTGAATAGGCATAAAAGCAGCCGGACGAAAAAGCGTTACTCCAGAACCAAGGTGGAAAAACAACTATAATATATGAGGCTTAATCTAGGCCACAACGCAGCTTGAGTTCCGGGGTCCACTGAATGCGACCGAAGTCTGGATTAGAGACCAATAAAGGTTGTCTTCTGCCGTGCGAACACTAGAGGGCGGCACATACACCTGCCCGGAGGCTGCGCCACAGCGCCCCCACGTGGCGCAGCCCCTTCATTTTCTCCACCTCCGAGCAAATCTCACTGTTTCCACCTGGACTGGACTGGAACTCATGTTCCATTGGGAAGTTCTGTCGTTAAAGAGGAGGAGGGGTGGGGATTGAATCAGAGATGCAGGGGGATGAAAAATAGAATGCCGAAACAAATAGTGGAGTGTTTGTTGAGGCAGATGGGGTTAAGACCACAGACAAAGTGAGGAAGGCAAAGATTGAGCCTGCAGTTAGTCATGTTCTGAGCTGCCCCCGTTTCTCTGCAGGAAGTATTGTAGGAAAGGCAGGGGTCAATGGCTGGAATTATGATAGGGTAGACATCAGTGAGACGGCTTTCCAGAGCTGGCTGGAACGTCCGCTCAACATTCCCGGTATCGGGTGTATTAGTCGTGATGAAGCAGGAAGTATTCAAAGTCGAGGGGCGGCTTTACTGGTCGCATGAGAATCATTGACAAACTCAGGGAGAGAGGGCTTCATGCCTCTTTGACAGGGACGTTAATGTTAAGGGAATGCAGGGAGATGGTTGTTGTGCAGTTAGAAGTGATTTACTCGATTGGTATATCACAGCATTGTAGGCCGAAGGGTCTGATCTGTTAGGTGACTTTCGTTCACTGCTCTCAAGAGGGGCAAAAGACAGATTTAAACTAATCGACTGGGCAGATAATGGGGTGCGTTATATCACCGACTCTGATGATAGATTCTTCAAAAAGGAGTACAAGAACTTCACAAACAGCATCGGCAGTGAGCGAGACACACAGTTGTCACTGTGACACCTACACACACCTCACCGTGACATGGACACAACCCCGACCGGACGCTAAGCGACTCCAACCCGTGACACCCACACGCATCTCGCCGTGACGATCGGCGTAACAGGGATGGAACTGGAACGGGATGAACTCGGGAATCATTCGGGAAGCTGAGGGGCTGATAGGGAGGACTTATAAAGAGTTATTTTCAACCAGGGTGTAGGATACAGGAAACTGGGTGACAGACAGGCAGGTGAAAGGGGTTAAACAGCCAGAAACAGTGCAGAGAGCCCTTGTGGCCAAACCCGCACCATAATAACTAACCCCCTTGGATACATCTAGATGGCAGGAGAGAGGTGCAAATGACCAATCAGGGGAAAGGCTCACGGGTCAGGTCTCCGGCACTGACTATGGTTCTGTGGCTCTGCAGTGAAGCGGGTGAAATATGGCGAACTCTATCGATAGGGTTCTCTTTCTTTGGGGAACGGAAAAGCGGTACTGTGGACGAGTACGAGATTCCTCGATGGTATGCGGTCGTTAACGTCACCAGTGTATTGGAGGGAAAAGGGACTCTGTATCCAAACTTATGTATGTGCAGGGGTGCCCCAAATTAGAAATTTAGAAACACACACACACACACACACACACACACACACACACACACACACACACACACACACACACACACACACACACACACACACACACACACACACACACACACACACACACACACACGCACACACAAACACACACACACACATTTATGCAGCTTGAGACACCCTGGGCATTTCTAATGACACTGCATTCTACATTTGTTCACAAAACAGATTTTATTCTGCCGAGCGAACACTGGGGGGAGCACAGACTCCTGCCTGGAGGCCGCGCCACTCCTCCCCCACCTTATTCAGCTCCTTCATTTCATCTCTCATGAACAATTTTCTCAGTTTGCACCTGAACTGGAATCGAACTAATATCCCAGCGGTAAGTTTTCCCATTAGAAGGGAGAGTGGTGGTATAAACTAGAGTTGCAGGGACATGTAAACAAGAACGCCATTACAGATAGTTGAGTGGTTGTTTACAGAAGTCTCAGCAACAGTCAAGAAGCAAAAGGTTGAGCCTGCTGGGACTCATGTTCTGAGTTGCGTGCGTTTCAATGCAGGATGTATTGGTCGAAGGGCCGTTGCGCTCAGGTCAGGGTTCAACGCCTCTAAGCCTGACACGGCAGATATTAGTGAGTCTAGATTGCAAGTGGGGCAATACCGTTTGCATAAGCTATGAACGAAACACACAACCCTCACTGTGATAGGGAGACGTTCTTCAATGGAACACTGAAAGTGTTTCGGTGTCACTGCCACAACCCACATCTGACATGAACACGCCCCTCATCGTGACACTGACACACTGACAGGCTCTGCACCACAGCAGGATCTCACCACTCAACGATACCAACACAGAGTCAGGCCCTGCACTGTAACTCGAGTACAGTCCTCCCCGTATGCATAACACCCTCCCTGTCCGAAACCACTCCCGGACTCCGTCACCCTACTCCTACACCATTCCCGGTCACCGGCACACAGACTGCAGTACACCACTCCCGTCTCCATCACGCGTCCCTTGCCTACAAGCAAACCCGTATACGTGATCCACACCCTCTTCTGCACACTTCGCCGTCTCCATCATCGGTTACGTACCCATACGCCCCGCCCCTTCCCTGATACACTCCACCCGCTAAATGCTTCCCATCTACGTCGCCTTCCCACTCTCCTCGCACCCTGCGACACAGGCAATTGTGCGGAGTATGAGGGGGAGATGATCGCTGTTGTTTCACCTCCCCCCGTACCTTGGCTATCGATCGCCAGGATCTGAACCTCTCCACAACTCTGCATGCGCATGTTCCACACCACTTGCATCAGTGTTTGCATTTTCACCACCCTTTCCCTGGCCTCCTCTCTCCTCCCCTTCCTTCCTCTAAAGGCAGCACACAATCCGCTCACACAAACACACACACCATCTCGGAGAGACACACACATTTCAAGGCTACTGGAAAGCCGAAAATTTGGGCATTGGTGAGTGGGGAGACGGAGGAGGGAGAGGGTTTCGTACTTTTTTCTGATTCTCGTAGAGTGTGCTGCGATGGTGCGGGAGGTACTTCACATGTCTGACCCCGGGAGTGTGATGGGATAATATTTGGGTTACGTTGCTGTTTATCTGACCCTGGAAGTTGGTGATGCGACGGTGTGGACGGAGCTTCATTCTGTGTCTGACCCCGGAGTGAGAGCTGGTACAGTGTGGAGGGCGCTGCACTCTGTGTCTAATCCCGGCAGTGTGTGATGGATCGTTGCGGAGGGAGTGTTACTCAGTGTATGTTACAGGGAAGTGTGGTGGGATTGTATGGAGTGATTCTCGGTCTGTCTCTGACTCCGAATCAAGGTCAGTGGATTTCGGCTTTCAAACAGTCCATTCAGAGATAGGGAGCAGGAAAATGGCACCTTACACGTTCTGCTCCAAAGGCTGAATCTGACCCATTTCTATGGCCTGTACTCTCCTCCCCATCCGTCCTGTTTTCTCAGCGCACCATTCATTCTCTATGATTCTCATGTGGGTGAGTGAGCAGCACGATGTCCTGTTCCATATTGGTACCCGTGAAATCGGTATGCATGCGAAGGTGATTCTGCAAAGTGAGATCAGGGATTTTGCAATAGAATTACATAACAACAGCCCTACCCGCCCTAGTGAGGCCGCCTCAGAAGTTTGAGCATGATGCGACTGGTGTCCTGACCTGCGGATATTTAAAGACAGGAAGCTTTAAAGATAGGCAGTTGAGCTCAGGACTGAATCAATACATTGAATTATGACATTATAGACATTATTGAGAATTGTGTGTAGGAGGAGCAAGCAGGAAATCACGATATTTCGGGATTCCCTCGTTTTAGACGAGAGAAAGCGGAAGGAATAACAGGAGGAGGGGCGACATTACAGGGCTGAGAAAATTACACCGCAGAGCACAGTCAGAACAGACAAGAGAACTCGTCAAAGTGAGGCTTTATCGCTGAAAATGAAGAATAAGAAATGTATGACCGTAATCATTGGGCTACATTATAGACCTGACAACAGTCCGCTGGATGAACAGGAAAGAATCTGTCGAGAAATCGCTGGCTGTTGCAGGAAAAGTAAGATTATGTTAGGAGGTGATTTCAGCTTTCCACCTGTTGACTGAGTCCCAGACTGAAAACGGACCAGTGGGACAGTGTTTGTCAAACATGTTCAGGGAAGGACCCGTAATAAGTACGTAGAAGTCCCAATGAGAGAGAACAACGCTTAATCTCCTACCAGGACATGAAACAAGTCAGGTGACGGAGGTTTTTTGCAGGGTGTTATTATCATAGAAGATAGGACAATACAGCACAGTACAGGCCGCTCGTCCGGCCATTAAACCATGCCTGACATGAATGGATAATATGAGGGATATAACATTAAGGTAACTGGAGGAAATTGTAGAGGGGATGTCCCATGTAAGGCTTTTCTTTTCCTTTTGCTTACACAGAGATTGCTCCGGGCTTCGCACATGCTGCCAGAGCTGGTGTACTTGGCTGAAAGATTACGGGAGTTTAGGCGACACATGAAAGGAAGTAAAATAGAGGATTATGCAGAGGAGTCATTTGTTATATCTTGGAATAGGTTCAGTGACGGTGGGACTGGTACAGAAAAGACGGCTTGCATCTGAACTGAAAGGAGACTAATGTCCCAGAGGCAAGGTATGTTAGTGCTGCACACAAGGTATGGGGGGGGGGTGGGTGTAATTTTAATAACCGGGGGACCGCGAACCGGACGGCCAGATCACTGGAGAACTCGCCTAGTGAGGTGTTCCCTGTCCGAAGGTTTTCGAGGACTGGATTAGTGGAATTCCCAAACTGCTGAAAGAAACAAAAGGTGATGAAAGTTGATTTTAACTTTCCAGATTTTGACTGGGAATCCCGCACTGTAAAAGGACTGGCGACAGTAGAGTGTGTCGAATGTGTTCCGGTTAGTTTAGTACATCAGTACCTGGAAGTCACAAGCGTGAGGTTGTGCAAAACCTGATCTGTTTTTAGGAAACAAGAGAGATCCGATGAGAGACGTTTGCGTAGGGGAACACTTTCCAGTCAGTGATCCGAATGCCATTAGACTCAAAGTAAATATGCGTAAAAGACAGGTCTGGTCCGCTAATATTGGGTTGGACTACAACCAGGCGTGTTTGGTTAAGGTCTAAGGTGCAGACATAATGTCGGACAATGTGAAACTTTTTTCACTCAGAGGGTGATGAGAGTATGGAATGAGCTTCCAGAACGAGTGGTTTATGCGAGCTCGATCTCGACGTTTAAGAGATGGTTTAGAAGGCAGGGGTATGGTCGGTATGGTCCCGGTACAGGTCGATGGGGGTGGGCAGTTTAAAGAGCTCAGCCGAAGGGTCTAATTCTGTGCTGTACATTTCTCAGACTCTTTAACTCTGACTCGTTGATTCCTTGGTCGCTGATTCACAACAGACCACAGGTTGATCACACAAAGGACAGAGTAAATATCAGAAGTTGAATTATTGGAGCTAAATTCAAATCGAAAATTGGCGGATATTCTCGGGTATGTTTTGCGGTGGTTACAAACTGCCCCGCCCACTGCTCCAACCGCTCCCCCTCGCCGATCTGGGAAGAGGCCAGATGATGGATTGATTTGGAGCATGCGGGTTGTTTTTCTGTGAGAATCGGGGCGCAGGTATGTGTGTCAGTAGGTGTCTGGCCCTGCGCATTCTTCAGATCGGGGAGCGGCATTTCTGCCGAAACCAAATCCAGACAGTTCGACAACTTACTCTCATTCGACTCTGAACAAAATCACTTTAATATGGTATTTAAGCAGCTCTGCTTCAGGGAAGAGCGACAGGAACTTTAACGTGATTCAATGAAAGCTGCCTGGAGTCTCGAACCCGCAACGTTACCGGTGACAGCTGCTGCCCTATTGGCAGGGAGTTTCCAGCATTTTATTGTTTACAACAGACTCGCATCATCTGCAGCAGTTATTTTAAATATATATACACACACACTCAATATAAAAAAACATATATTTGAAAATTATAAAGAAGGATTGAATAGATTCGAAATGTATTCCTTTGAATAAAGATCTCACAGAGGTATTCAAAATGAGGGTTTTTGATAGCATAAATGCAAGCAGTCGGTTTCCACTGAGTCTGTGTGGAGTTACAAGCAAGAGGTCATGGGTTAAGTGTTGAAGATGAAAAGGTTAAGGAGAGCATGAGAGGAACCATCTTCACTCAGCGGGTCGTGAGAGTGTGGAACGAGCTGCCAGCTACACATGTACATGCAAATTCGATTTCAACATTAAGAGATAGTTTGGATGGAAGGGGAACGGAAGGCTTTGGCCCAGTACAGTTCCAAGCAATTAGGCAGTTTAAATTGCTGATACGAAAGGCCTGGTTCTGCCATAGAACGACAGAACCATCGAACAATACAGCATGGAAACTGGCCTTTTGGCCCTTCTTGGCTGTGCCGAATCGTTTTGTTGTCTATTCCCCTGATATGCACCTGGGCCATATCCCTCCAAGCCCCTCTCATCCATATACCTGTCCAGGTTTTTCTTAAATGTGAATCCTGAGCCCACATTCACCACTTCATCTGGCAGATCATTCCACATTCCACCACTCTCTGTATGAAGAAGCCCCCCCCCCCCAACGTTCCCTTTAATCTTTTGCCCCTTCACCCTTAACTCATGACCTGTGTTTTTCTCCCCTGGCCTCAGTGGAAAAAGCGTGATTGCATTCACTCTATCTACACCCATCATAATTTTATTCACCTTTATCAAATCACCCCTCTTTCTCCTACGCTCCAGGGAATAAAGTCTTAACCTATTCACCCTTTCCAGTCCCATCTACGTTCCTATTTCTCCTTGATCTCTGAATCGAAATAGAGAAAACGGGTTGATTAAACAAAGATGAGAAATAATTATCAGAAATATAATTTTTCACAGCTAATATTCCCCAATACTATTGTCAGAACTAGTATATGTTCTGGTCTTCTCAAGCTGCCACTTCTTGCAGATCAGGGTCTGTTTTCATCCGCTGGACCCGCACATTCCTCGGAAAAGGGAGCGGCCTTTCTGCTGAAACCAAATCCAACCGGTTCTGCAATTCACTGTCATTCAGGTGTGAAATCATTCACTTTTATAATGTATTTAACAATTTCTGCTGCAGGGAAGGCCGATAGAACCATTAATTTGTCTTAAGAACCTGGGGTCTCGAACCCGCAACGTCACCCGTTACCGTGTTGCGAGTGTTTGCTGCGAGTTTCCAGCATTTTACGTTCCCCTCCGACTCGCATCATCTGCAAGTACTCTACAGGTTTTTTCAGGATTCCTTCAAATAATGAGTCCTTGGCATTCCTTACTGCAACATTAACTTGGCTATGTTCCCAGTTACCGTTGACAGTATTTTTTAAATGTTTCCTGTAACCTTGAGGGTGAGGGGGAGGGAGAGGCTAATGGAAAGGAGGAGAGTGCGGTTTGATGGAGTGAGCAGCCGGAGGAGGGGCAGGATGAGTGTGTAGAAGTTGGAGAGGGGTAAGAGGAGGGTCGGGTGAGGGAGAGGAAGGGTTGTGGACGAGGCGGGAGCGTGGGAGGGGTGAGTGAGAAAAGCAGTGATCAAGAATGGTGAGTGACTGGGAAGCATAGGAGAGAGGAATGAGTGAGGTGGGAGGCGAGAGGAGAGAGGGTGTGTAGGGGTACTCTATGCATCTCGTGATCACAATGCCACCAGATTCAAAGGAAATATGGAAAAGGGTATCTGCGTGGGTTGAGATTAGAATTTGGAAAGGAAAATGTTGATGGCATCAGAAATGACCCTGTGGAAAGGACAGGCCTTTTTCCGGCGAAGGCGTTCTAATAAGCGGGAGACAGTCAAAGGTCAAATTTTGAGAGTATGAAGTGTATATGTGCCTATCAGAATAAAAGGTAAGTGGTTTGAAGAAACTTTATTTTTCAGAGAGATGTTGAGTCTCTGGTTACGCTATAAAAGGATGATGTTACCACAGTATTTTTAACATACCCATACAGTACCACAGATTTTACCATACGCACCAGAGTAGTTTTAGGCAGATAGGTAATGATTGAGTGTACGAAATGCAAGGCAACACTCAGAAAGAAATCAGGTTTGCTAAATGAACGCTTTGCGTGAAGGCTAGTACTGACGGATTATACAGATCAGAACAATAGGATTGCAAGGGATAACATTGGTCCTCTGAAGTATCAGAACAGTAAACCACACATGCAACCAAAGGAGTATGGGGAGATGAGGAGATGGAAGAAATGGATTTCCTGCCTCTGAATTTACTCGGGACAAGGATACAGAGTGTGTATATGACTTGAGGTCCTGGATCCTATGTGGATTAGAGAAGATCATCCGTTTCAGAAAAGGTCTAAAACTCTGTGAGAATGTTAAAGGGATGTGATCAGTAGTGGGAAAGATGTTGGGAGCTATTCTAAAGGATAGGATATATGAATTACTTGATAGACATTGACTGATTATGGATAGACAGCATGGCATCGTAAGTGCTTGGTCTTGCCTCTGCAATCTTATAGATATTTTTGACGGTGCTACCACAAAGGTTGATGAAGTCAAGGCAGTGGAGACAGTCTTCATCGAATTTAGAAGGGATTTGCCGAGGTCTCGCATGGGAGGACTCTCAAGACTGTCCAATCACGCGGCATTAAACAAACTGGGTGAGACATTGTATTGGTGGGAGAAACCGGAGAGTAGCAGCATCTGGTTATCTCTCTGACTGGAGCCCTGTAACTAGTGAGAAGCTCCAGAGATCAGTGCTGGCTCGGTTGTTCTTCGTCATCGAAAGCAACAATCCACATGACACTGTAGTTATTTGGATGTTGCCGGGTCTGGGTGTCCTGAGTTAAAGGACAGATTGAGAGGATATTATTGAAACTATGAGGCATATGGGTAGGGTAAGTCCAAGCAAACTTTTTCCACTGGGACTGCAACCGGAGGTTATGGGTGAAGGGTGAAAGATGAAAAGTTTAAGAGGAACATGAGCGGAAACTTCTTCGCTCAGACGGTTATGGAAGGAGCGGCCAGCAAAGATAGTGCATGCGCACACGATGTCGCTGTTTCAGCGATCGTTTGTTGGGTAGGGGTATGGTGGACTGTGGCCCACACTCAGACCGGTGAGATTAGGCGGTTTAAATTCCTCGGCCGAAGCGCTGTTTCTGTGCAGTATTGTTCTATGACACTTTGATTCCTTGATCTTCGTTCCATAATGCAGACAACAGTCTGATTAAATGATGGCCCAGAATAAATATCAAAAGTTTAATTATTCACAACTCATTCCCTAAGAATATTCCAACGGTGCAGATATGCTTGAAGTCGTTTCACACTGTCCGTCCCACTGCACCACACGCTCCCTCACGCCGATCTTTCGTACCCATGGAACACACTCAAGATGCCGGAGGGAGTCAGCAGGTCAAGTAGCATCTATGAAACTGAATAATAATTTGATGTTTCGGGCCAAGTTCCCTCTGTAGAATTGGAAAGGGATGGGGAAGAGGCCAGAACCTTGATTTGGACGATGCGGGTTGTTGTTCTGAGCTCAAGGTCTGGGATCCGGCTCTGCTGGTCCGGGCACATTCCTCAGAACAGGGAAGGGCTCTTTGCTGAAATCAAATCTAATCAGTTTAACAATTGCTCTCCCTCGAGTGTGAGCAAGGTCTCTTTAATATTGTATTTAACCATTGCAGCTGCAGGTAGAGAGTTAGAAATTTAACATGATTTAAAGAACATTACCTAGTATCTCGAACCCGTGACGTTACCATTTACAGTTGCTGCCCTGTTTGCTGCAGCTTTGCAGCATCTTGTGTTTACCTCAGACTCGCATCATCTGCAGTTGGCTTAAAATAATCTACAAAGTCCTTTTAAATAAATCAGTCCATGGCTCTCCCAACCCCGACTTCCCTTAATGTGAAGGACATCACATCGGAGCTGGAACCTGCGCGTTCCCAGTTACAGATTCATCGAATCGTTTCAGTGCTGCCGAGGTGAGGGTGAGGGGCCGGAGCAGAGTGAGGTGTGAACAGGATCAACAGGAAGCTGAAAATCAAAGTGAGTGTAAGGGGAGACTGCAGGGAGAGAGAAACCCAGAGGGGGGAGGGTTAAAGAGAAAAGGGGAGGGAGAGGGAGAGAGAGATAGAGAGAGCTGGAGGGGAAGAGATGGGGGGAGAGAAATGGAATGGACGGTTGGTGAATGGTTGTGTGAGAAGGGTGGAGAGGTGTGGAGATTGAAGGAAATTGGAGAGAAGAGGAGTCGGAGGAAGGAGTAAGGGGATGTGTGAGCTCAAGGGAAAGTGTGAGGGATAGGAGTAAAGATGGAGAGACGGGTGTGTGAGTTAGGGAGATGGGCTGAGGATCGTGGGGTGAGAGAAGGAGTTGAGGGATGAGTGTTGAGTACGTGGGGGTGTGGTGGGAAGGGTGACGGACAGGGTAGTGAGCATGAAGGGCTGAGTGATAGTGGAAGCGAGGAGAGAGGGATGAGTAAGATGGCTGACAAGGGTAGGCTATGTGGACTATGCAGTGAGGATGAAGGGTGACTGAGATGGGCGGCGAAGAAAAATGGGTGTGAGAATGTCGTCAATGAAAGAGGGGTGAGGGAGGGATTCGGGGGCAGGAATGAAGGTGTGAGCAGAGAGCAGGGTGAGTACGAGCGAGTGGCGATCAAGCAGTGGTGAGGGTGAATGCTGGTGAGTTGGGAGGGGAGAGGGAGAGGAATAGAGAAGAGACCAGTGTGAAAGAGACATGGATGAGTGAGAGAGGCACTGAGTGTGGTCAAAATTATTAGACAAACTATTGATTCATGGTCTATCACAAGTCTATCACAAGTCTGTCACAGTGTGGAAAGCGGCCAATGAGTGAGTGGGCCAGTGAAGGTGTGGGGATTTGAGTCTGTGACTGGAGAGGCTTTGACGAAAAGAGGTGGAGGACGAGCTTCTCTCCAAGTGAGGTAAGGCCGGGTAAGTTCTTGTCAAAAGTGAGGCAAGTATTGGGTAGGTCATGGCAGCTGAGATTGGCCCCGTGGTTTGTTCATCCTGCAGCATGTGGGAAATCCGGGATACTTCCAGTGTCCCTGACGACTATGTGTGCAGGAAGTGTGTCCAACTGCAGCTTCTGGCAGACCGTATTGAGCGTCTGGAGCTGCGATTGGATTCATACTGTTGGTTCCGCGATGCTGAGAAAGTCGTGAATAGCACGTTCAGTGAGTTGGCTACACCGCAGGTAAAGGCTACACAGGCAGAAAGGGAAGGGGTGGCCACTAGACAGCGTAGCAGTAGGCAGGTAGTGCAGGAGTCCCCTGAGGTCATCTCCCTCCTATGCAGATATACTGTTTTGTATGCTGTTGGGGTAATGTCTCATCGGGGAAGGCAGCAGCAGCCGAGTTCATTGCACCATGGTTGGCTCTGTGGCACAGGAGGGAAGGAAAAGGAGTGGGAAAGCTATAGCGATAGGGGATTCGATTGTAATCGGAACAGATAAGCGTTTCTGCGGCCGCAAATGAGACTCCAGGATGTTATGTTGCCTCCCTGGTGCAGGGGTCAAGTACGTCTCTGAGCGGCTGTAGGACATTCTGGAATGGGAGGCTGAACCGCCAGTGGTCGTCGTGTACATAGGTACCAACGATACAGGTAAAAAAAAGGGATGAGGTCCTACAAGGTGAATTTAGGGAGTTAGAAGATAAACTAAAATGTAGGACCACAAAGGTAATAATCTCTGGATTACTACCAGTGCCACGTGCTAGTCAGAGTAGAAATAGGAGGATATTTGAGATGAATGCGTGGCTTGAAAAATGGTGCAATAGGGAGTGATTCAAATTTCTGGGGCATGGGAACCAGTTCTTGGGTAGGTGGGGCCGTTAAAAACAGGACGGTCTGCACCTGGGCAAGACTGGAACCAAAGTCCTAGGGGGATCGTTTGTTACTGCTGTTCAGGAGATTTCAACTAATGTGGCAGGGGGATGGGAACAAGTGCAGAGAGACAGAGACGGGTGCAGAGAGGGGTGTAAAATGAGGGTAGCAGCAAAAAATAGTAAGGTGAAAAGTAAAAGTGGCAGGCAGGCAAATGCACGGCAAAAAGCAAAACGAGCCACTTTTCAACATAATTGTATAAGGGCTACGAGTGTTGCAAAAACAAGTCTGAAGGCTTTGTGTGTCAATGCGAGGAGCATTCGTAACAAGTTGGATGAATTGAGTATGCAGATAGTTATTAAGTAATATGATATAGTTGGGATCATAGAGACATGGCTGCAGGGTGACCAAGGATGGGAGCACAACGTCCAGGGATATTCAATATTCAAGAGCGATAGACAGGAAAGAAAAGGAGGTGGGGTAGCATTGCTGGATAGAGAGGAGATTAACGCAATAGAAAGGAAGGACATTAGCATGCTGGATGTGGAATCGATATGGGTAGAGCTGCATAACACCAAGGGACAGAAAACGCTGGTGGGAATTGTGTACAGGCCACCTAATAGTAGTAGTGAGGTTGGGGATGGCATTAAACAGGAAATTAGAAATACGTGCAATAAAGGAACACTAGTTATAATGGGTGACTTCAATCTACATATAGATGGGGAGAGCCAAATTGGCAAGGGTGCTGAGGAAGAGGATTTCTTGGAATGTATGCGGGATGATTTTCTGAACCAACATGTCGAGGAAGCAACTAGAGAGCAGGCCATACTAGATTGGGTATTGAGCAATGACGAAGGGTTAGTTAGCAATCTTGTTGTGCGAGGCCCCTTGGGTAAGAGTGACCATAATATGGTGGAATTCTTCATTAAGATGGAGAGTGACATAGTTAATTCAGAAACAAAGGTTCTGAACTTAAAGAAGGGTAAATTTGAAGGTATGAGCCCCGAATTAGCTAAGATAGACTGGCAAACCATACTTAAAGGATTGAAGGTGGATATGCAATGGCAAGCATTTGAAGATCGCATGAATGAACTACAACAATTGTTCATCCCAGTTTGGCAAAAGAGTAAACCAGGGAAGGTTGTGCACCCGTGGCTGACAAGGGAAATTAGGAATAGTATCAAGTCCAAAGAAGAAACATATAAATTAGCAAAACAAAGCGGCACACCTGAGGACTGGGAGAAATTCAGAGACCAAATTAGGAATTAGGACTTAATTAGGAAAGCGAAAAAAGATTATGAGTAAAAGCTGGCAGGGAAAATAAAATCTGACTGTAAAAGTTTTTACAGATATGTGAAAATAAAAAGATTAGTCAAGACAAATGTAGGTCCTTTACAATCAGAAACAGGTGAATTGATCATAGGGAACAAAGACATGGCAGACCAATTAACTACTTTGGTTCTGCCTTCACTAAGGAGGGCATAAATAATCCTCCGGAAATAGTAATGGACCGAGGATCTAGTGAGATGGAAGAACTGAGGGAAATACATGTTAGTGGGGAAGTGGTGTTAGGTGAATTGAAGGGATTAAAAGCTGATAAATCCCCAGGGCCAGATGGTCTGCATCCCAGAGTGCTTAAGGAAGTAATCCAAGAAATAGTGGATGCATTAGTGATAATTTTTATAGCACCTTAGATTCTGGATTAGATCCTGAGGATTGGAGGGTATCTAATATAACCCCACATTTTTAGAAAAGGAGGGAGGGAGAAACCGGGGAATTATAGACCTGATAGTTTGACATCGGTGGTGGGGAAAATGCGAGAGTCGGTTATCAAAGATGTGATAACTGCACATTTGGAATGAGGTGAAATCATTGGACAAAGTCAACATGGATTTATGAAACGAAAACCATGTCTGACCAATATTTTAGAATTGTTTGAAGATGTATCTAGTGGTGTGGATAGGGGAGAGCAAGTGGATGTGGTATATTTAGATTTTCAAAAGGCTTTTGACCAGGTCCCACACAGGAGATTAGTGTGCAAACTTAAAGCACACGTTTAGGGGGTATGCTATTGATGTGCATAGAGAATTGGTTGGCAGACAGGAGGCAAAGTGTGGGAGTAAACGGGACCTTTTCAGAATGGCAGGCAGTGACTAGTGGGGTACCGCAAGGCTCAGTGCTGGGACCCCAGTTGTTTACAATATATATCTTAATGATTTAGATGAGGGAATTAAATGCAGCATCTCCAAATTTGCGGATGACAAGAAGCTGGACGGCGGTCTTAGCTGTGAGGAGGAGGCTAAGAGGATGCAGGGTGACTTGAATTGGTTAGGTGAGTGGGCAAGTTCATGGCAGATGCAATTTAATGTTGGTAAATGTGAGGTTATCCACTTTGGTTGCAAGAACAGGAAAACAGATTATTATCTGAACGGTGGCTGATTAGGAAAATGGGAGGTGCAACGAGACCTGGGTGTCATTGTACACCAGTCATTGAAAGTGGGCATGCAGCTACAGCAGGCGGTGAAAAAGGCAAATGGCATGTTGGCATTCATAGCCAGAGGATTTGAGTACAGGATCAGGGTTGTTCAACTGCAGTTGTACAAGGCCTTGGTGAGACAGCACCTAGAGTATTGCGTGCAGTTTTGGTCCCCTAATCTGAGGAAAGACATTCTTACCATCGAGGGAGAACAGAGAAGGTTCTGCAGATTGATTCCTGGGATGGCAGGACATTCATATGAAGAAAGACTGGATCGAGTTGGCTTATACTCACAGGAATTTAGAAGATTGAGTGGGGATATTATTGAAACGTATAAAATTCTAAAGGGATTGGACAGGCTAGATGCAGGATGATTGTTTCCGATGTTGGGGAAGTCCAGAACGAGGTTTCAAAGTTTATGGATGAAGAGGAAGCCTTTTAGGACCGAGATGAGGAAAAACTTCTTCACACAGAGAGTGGTGAATCTGTGGAATTCTCTGCCACAGGGAACAGTTGAGGCCGGTTCATTGGCTACATTTAAGAGGAGGTTAGATATGGCCCTTGTGGCTAAAGGGATCGGGGGGTATGGAGAGAAAGCAGATACAGGGTTCTGAGTTGGATGTTCAGCCATGATCTTACTGAATGGCGGTGCTGCTCGAAGGACCGAACGGCCGACTCCTGCACATATTTTCTATGTTTCTAATTCACTGAACAAATCCACAGTGAGGTTACGGTTCCCTGTCTCGCGATTCCACCTGGGGAGTTTTGCGCACACTGTTCCCCGTCTCCATCCCCGAGCAGGTGTTTTACCATGCACGGTTCCCAATCTCCGTAGCCCACATGCTGACTATTACCAGACACAATTCCCAGTATCTCTATCTCGTTAAGCGCCATTATCAATCACCATATCCCAATCCCGGAGCTTTACCATGCATGATTCACAATCATCATATCCAACACCGGGCGTTTTGCTGTGCAGGGTTCCCGGTCTCCCTGTCAAACTCCATGCCAAGCCCATTGACCTGCTCTCCATCCCCTACCAACCATGTATTTATCCACGTTTCTCAAACAGATGTTGTTAGGATCACAGACAAAGTCAGGAATCACAGGTTTAAAACGGTGCGACTGATGTTCCGAGCTGCGTACATTTCAGTGCCAGAAGCATTGAAGGAAAGGCAGATGGGCTCAGGGCATGGATCAACACGTGGAGTGGTGACATTGTAGCCATTCGTGAGGCTTGGTTGCAGGAGTGGCAGGAATGGCTGCTCTGGGTTTCCATTGTTTTAAATGCGACAGTGCATGTGGAATTAAATGCGGGAGGGGTGACGGGAAAATGTCACGGCAGTGCACAGTCAGGAAGGACTAAAGAACTCCTCTGGGCAGAACTGAGGAATAAGAAAGACACGACCACATTAATGGGGCGATATTACAGGCAACCCCACAGTCTGTGGGATTTATTGGAGCAGATTCGCTGCGAGATTGCAGTCTATTGTAGAAACACACTTTGTGGTGTTAGGTGAATTTAACTTTTCGCATATGCACTGGAACGCCCATATTGTAAACGGACTTGATGTAATAGATGGACCCCATACAGATTAGAGAGGAGGAATTATTTGCTGTCTTAAAGCACATTAGGGACGATTAATCTCCAGGACCTGTCCAGGTCCTCCCCTGCATGGTCTGGAGGCAAGTGCAGAAATTGCAGTGCCCCAGCAGAGATCTTTAAATCATCCATTGCGACATGTGAGGGCGCGGAGGACTGGTTCCACTGCTTCAGAAAACCTCCAAATATAAGCCAGAAAATTCGAGGCCGGGAATCCTGATTAAGTAGTGGGAAAGTTGTTGAAAGCTATTTTAAGGGACCAGATCTGTGATTATTTGGGTAGACTTTGGCTGATTCGGGATGGTCAGCATGGCGTTGAGCCTGGTAGGTCGGGCCTCAGCGTTCTTATAAAAGACAAGACAGTGGATGTTACCTACGTGGGCTTTAGCAAAGGCATTTGCAAAGGTTCCACTTGGGAGCTTAGTCAAAAAGTTTCGGTTGCTGGACACTCAAAATAAGGCGGTAAATTGAACTAGACAGTGGTTTGGTGGGAGAAGCTGCAATGTGGTTGTAGATGGTCGCCTTTCTGACTGGGGGCCTGTGAACAACGGAGTGCTGCAGGGATCAGCTCCGGCTCGGCTGTTCTTTGTCATCAAAACCAACAATCTGGATGATAATGTGGTCAACTGGACCAGCAGATTTACAGATAACGCCAAGACTTGGGATGTAGTGATCAGCATCTATGGAACTGGACAATGTCGATGCTTCAAGCAGAGACCCATCAGTGAAATTGGAAATGGAGGGGGAAGAGGACAGATTATGGATTAATTTGAAGGTTCGGGTTGTTGTTCTGTGAAACTCAGTGCTCAGGGCCTGTGTGTGAGCTGCTGCCTGTTCACGCACATTCCTCTGAACAGGGAGCGGCCCCACTCCAGAAATCAAATGCAACCGGGTCTGAAAAAAAAACACCCTCAGGCAGGCGCAAGGAAAGTCACTTCAATATTGTGTTTAACCCTTTCTGCTGCAGGGAAGAGCGAGATGATCTCTGACATGATTTACCCAGGGTCCCGAAGAACGCGCAACATTAGCAGTTACAGTTGTTGCCCTGGTTGCCGCGAGTTTCCAGCACCTTATGTTTCTCTCAAACTCGAACCATCTGCAGTTGACTAGAAAATATTCTTCAGCGAATTTTTTTAAGACCTTTCCCGGGAAAACCTCTGATTTGCCGGAAACCAATTCCACAAGTATTAACGGCGGGGTGTGAACCAACAAACATTGCTTGTGAAAAGAGACACGCTGTTAACTGTGGGCGAGGGGGTTTCTTGTAAAAATAGTTGTCCGGATGGAACTGCAATAATCTCTACTGTTAGAGTTAATCAATTCCCCTGAATCGAGAGGCGCTGAGGAAATCTTTGACCAGATTTGTTACCGTTGAGTGTGAATATATATGGTCGGATGTGTTTGGATTAATTTCAACGGAAAGGCGGCTCCACGCGCCTGAATATGTGAGTGACTTTGGAGCTGAAACTACCTGCACCGGGCAGTCCTGTTTACACACAGGGGGCGGAAGCTCAGACCTTCCCAGAACCCGGGCTGGATCAAATTTTTAGCCTGGGACTGGCTGTGTTAAACAGAGTAACTCCGCCCCACTGGTTACGATGAAAGGAAAAAGGAGCGATCTACGCGGAAATCCGACAGAAAGTTTAACGCAGCCTGTTTGTTTCCCTCTTTAGGGTTGCTACATTGATCCCACTCCCGCCTCCTCCCGCAGTCAGACCCGTCCTGAGCCGGTGTGAGTTCGTGCGACCCGGACTGCGACTGTCCCGCTCTACCCCGGCTCACCCGGCTCCGTCCATCGGTTCACAGCCGAGCGGCCTCGGGAGCAGCAGCATCGACTGAACTCTCCGGACAGGGAGAACAAACCGGATCCAGGCCCATTGACGTCACACCCGGATGTCGGACGGTTTTCCCGGGACCACACTGATCACCAACCGGTTACGATATCTGAGGTAAGTGGTGTCTCTGATTCTGCACAACTATTCAGCGAGGCTCGGCTCTGTTCGGGATCGGGAGTGAATTTAGTGGCAGAAGGGAGTCCTGACGTGTTCGTGCTAACGAGTCCATTGTCCAGATGGATGAAGAGACGCGAGCTGGGTACGACTGAGTGCGAGCAGAAGGAATCTTTCACCCTGGTAGAAACATATGAAATATCCCCCGGGACAGCGACCCGTCACCGATCTCTCTCGAACAAGAGAAATCAGCAGATGCTGGAAATCCGAGCAACACACACACAATGCTGGAGGAACTCTGCAGGCCAGGCAGCATCTGTGGAGAGACAGTCCAGTCTCCTTGGAGGCCCCAGGTCGTGTTCTTTACATCGCGCCATTGGTTCCACCGCTCTTCCCTGGAGCAGAAAGGGTTAAATACAATATTAAACTGCCTTCACATCTGAACCACAGTGTCGTGTCGAACCGGTTGGATTGGATTTCAGCGGAACGGCCGCTCCCTGTTCTGAGGAACGTGCTCTGACGGGCAGCCGGTTACACACAGACCCTGAGCACCGAGTCTCAGAGGACAACAAGCCCCACCTTCCGAATCTGTCAATCATCTGCCCCCTTACCCTTTCCACTCCAGTCCTGATTAAGGGTCTGTTTACACCTATCCAGAGATGCTGCCTGACCTGCTGAGTTCCTTCCAGCATTCTGTGTGTTGCCATGGTTACGAAAGTTCCGTGTGCGGCGGTGGGCGGCGCTATTTCTAAGAAACGGCCCACAGTACCCACACTGTCAGAATGTTCTTGGGCAATTAAGGTGAGAATAATTCAACTTCTGATTTTTTTTCATATTTATTTCCAACTAAACATTTGTCTGTGCTTTGGATCAGCGAACAAGGATATATTTGTGTTTTTTTAACCTACTTCCGCTGCTGGTGCTCTTTGTGTTCCTACTGTTTTCTGTTTGCACGAGTGACATTTTCCACCGGTCAGGTGAAGATTAAGATCAGCGCCCAACAGTTTCAATGCAAGGGTGCGAGATGCAAACAGCAAGCACCTGTTCCGTTTCCGGAATTTCCTATTTCAGAAGAATACATCTATTGTTCCTGTGTCGATTGAGGGTGTTTTGAACTCTTCTCCACAATGGCCAGTGGAAGCAATGCCTCACTAATAGTACATCTCTCACAGCCAGACATCGCAACTGGAAATACCATAGACCCGACTCTACGGTTCTTCGTAGACGATGTTATGTCTCTGCGCTTCAGAATTTTATCTAAATTTCCCATTGCTGCCCTGTCCAGAAACAAGAGCTATTTAATTTCCTGGCTGCAGTTGCCATCTATAGAAATCTTTGTTACCGTGTCCACTTCCTTTCTATTTATTACCACGAAGTTGATAGGGCTGGCCGGTGTATTGAGGAACAAGTCAACTTTCCCACTTTCTTCTTTCACGTTCATTAGAAGCTTCTGAAGATCCTTCTCACTTTCAGCCATTGGAGTTGCATCACCCGCATGTCTGAGGCTGTTAATGTTTCATCCGGCAGTTTTACAATTCCTCCCTCGGAGTGTCAGGCACCCTGAGCCAATAGGCTGGTCCTGGACTAATCCCACTTATTCCACTTACTGTTATTTAATGATTTATGGTTTCTATATTGCTATATTTCTAACACTACTCTTGTTTAGTTCGACTGCAACGAAACCCAATTTCCCTCTGGGTCAGTAAAGTATGTCTGTCTGTCTGTCTGTCTGTCTGCCTGCCTGCCTGTCTGTCTGTCTTTCCGTCTGTCTGTCTGTCTGTCTGTCTGTCTGTCTGTCTGTCTGCCTGCCTGCCTGTCTGTCTGTCTTTCCGTCTGTCTGTCTGTCTGTCTGTCTGTCTGTTGATTCCAACACTTCGAGTCCTCGATGCCAGCATTCCTCATGATGTGTTCAGTATAGGAATAAAACAAGCAGGGAGGCCGTACGCAGCCTTATCGCACACGTATCCCAATCCTGAACCAGTTTGTTGTTCCGTGGTCAGTTCTAACTGTTGCTTCTTGATCTTCGTACAAGATTCTCAGAAGGCAGATCAGATGTCCAAGTATCCCCTTTTCTTTAAGGATTTGCCACAGTTTATATGGTACACACTGTTGAAGGCTTAAAAATAGCCAATAAAACACAGATAAATACTTTTCTGGAATTCTCTCGATTTCTCTGTTATCCAGTATAAGTTAGCAATATGGAGCACAGGGAAACTGCCTCTACCTCTTCTAAAACCGGCTGGTACATTCAGCAGTTCTCATTCCATTTATTGCTGGAGGCTTGCTTGCATGGTCTTTAACAATGTGAAATTAGTGAAATTGTTCGGTAATATGGCAATCCTTTACATCTCCCTTCTTGGGAATTGGGATATAAACTGTTTTTTTTTCAGTCTAAAGGTCATTTATAGGTTTACCAGATTGCATGCAAATCGCATGCAGCACTTTTACACCATAATTTTTTTAAAGTTTTAAACAATTCAGCTGGACTCCTGTCGCATCCTGCAGCCTTATTGTTGGCAAATTTTTCAATTCGACTTCACTTTCCAGAATATCTGGCTCTAGATCGACGAGACAGTCACTGCAGGTGTCTTTGCTATTGGGATATTTTCTGCACAATTCTTCTATGTACTCCTGCCATTTCTTTTTGATGTCTTTGCTTCGATATAGTCCTTCCTTTTTTTTCTTTTCCTGTACTCATTCTTGCATGAAATGTTCATTTAATTTCTGAAATCTTCTTGAATAGATCTCTTGTTATTTTTTCTCTAATGTTGGCTTGTTCAGCTTCTTTACATCGCTCCTTTAAGGAGGTGTCCGCATCTTTCCTTGCTATCTTCTTGAACTTCGTGTACAGTTAATGGTATTTGTTCCAATGTCTATTGGCCTTCACTTCCCTTCACTGCTCAGCCTCCGCAGAAATCCAATTTGCTTTCCCGGCCTCCTTTGTGTTTGCAATACTTTTTGTTGGCACCTCTTGTACAATGATCCTTACTTCTATCCATAGTTCTTCCAGCTTCCTCTCCACCAAGTTTAATCCATGAATCTGTTCTTCACCCCCACGTCATGTTCTTGAGGGATGCGATCAAAATCAAACTTATGGTACGTTGGTATTCCTGGTGGTCTTCAGTTTCATTCTGAATATTGCAACACGCGGCTCATGGTCTGAGATTGTCAGAGACCAGAGGGACTGATGAGTTCATTCAATGCGGCGACACGGGGCTGTGAAGCGGTGTTTGTCAAGCTGTCCTTCAGCATTCAGGGCACTGAGTGCAGTTGGGACATTATTCTCTTTGAGTTAACGCGAGCCGCGCTGCCCAGTAAGTCCCCCAATTTAACCCTAGTCTTGTCAAAGGACAATTTACAAGCTGCCCGCCTGCACGTCTTCAGACTGGGGTGAAAGCGGTTCACCCGGAGGAAACCCATGTGATCACGGTGAGAAGCTGCAAACTCTCAAAAACTTTCAGTAATAGAAACCGGGTAGATCCAACTGTAAAGAGTTGTGTTAACCACTATGGAGCCTTTGTATAAGTCGTTGCTGAGACTGTGTTTGCAGTACAAAGTATAGTCCTAACTACTATGTTTGAAAAGGCTTGGTTAAAGTGGAAATAGTGCAGGGAAGATTTGCGAGTGTGTTGTCAGGACCGGAAGTGCTCAGTGCTGGGGAGAGAATGCCACTCTATTTCTTTACTCCCTGGAATGCAGGAAACTGAGCAGCGACCTTACAGAAGTGTTTGAATTTATGAAGGGCAGTGAAGCCTCGCATCTCCCGTCACTCAGAGCTCTCTCACCCATTCCCTTATTCGTAATCCATCTTATCCTCAGCGGGCGGTAATTTCGCAATTACCCACAACTACAACAGCCCATTCCCCGTTCCGACACTGTTGAGTGAATCACTGGCCAACTCTCCCAGTCCCGTCACTTCTGATCCCCGCAGCTCCCAGTGCCTTTGTTCCGACCTTTTGCCGTCCACCTCATCCAGGGTGGCGGCCATTTTGTGCTCGGTACAGTTGCCGCCCGACCATCCAATGTCGTCGAATACGTAGCACTCCAAACTCATTATCCGCTGACTCCACTCGCCGTTCATTCAATCCTCACCCTTCTCAACCATCCCTCCTCACCATCCTTACTTTCCCCTCGCTCTCCTCTCTCCAGGACGTCAATCTAAACTTCTGCCGGGAGATATTTTCCGACATGGACTGTAAAACCATCATCTACTAGGAGTGATGACCACCCCAGTCCCCAGGGTGTTTGCTCTCCTCCGTGTGTCGGTCCCTCCAGGCCCATTTGTAATCTATTGATCACCCGCTCCCTCAGCAAACTTCGAGCCGAACGCAATAGGCGACTGTCAACAGGGAGAATCTCCACGAATGTGTCTGACGGGATGAGGATCAACAACCGTTCCTTGTGAATTGATGTCCACCGTGGGCCACAGGATTCTTGTGACGACAGCTGCGCGAATGGGAAATTAATAATTTTTTTTATGCTACCAATGTCAAAAACAGCTGAAACTCGTCCTGTGCAGGAAAGCCCCGTTCTCACACAGGGTGGAGCTCAGAACCTTTCAGAACCCGAGACGGATCAAATCCTCGGACTGGGATTCGCTGAATTAAACAAAGAACCTCCGCCCATTGGCTGTGATGGAACTGCAAGGAGCTGTCGGCCATGTACGCTTATTCCAGCTGAATCGGACCAGTGTATCAGTAATTTCCGAAGGACACTGTATAAACAAATAGCCTCGGAGGTAGCAGCTTAGACTGAAATCTCTGTACATGGTGTGCACACCGCTCACCCGGGACCGCACTGAACTCCGGCTGGTTTCACCATCGCAGTAAGTGTTGTCTCCGATTCTTCAGAACCAGGGAGCGCTCACAGCGGGGTTCGGACCGGGAGGGAAGTCAATGGCAGGAAGGAGCTCTGAAATGTTCAAGTGAACGAATTAATTATTGATCAAACGGATTAGGAGAAGCGACGTCTTTACCTTCAATCAAAACATTCTCCTGCTGGTTTCTACTGGGTCAGTACTGTAGAACGTTTCACACCGACAGTGATATCCGAAGTGTCCCACGGGGCAGGGTTCCTTCTCTCTCTCTCTCTCTCTCTCTCTCTCTCTCTCTCTCTCTCTCTCTCTCTCTCTCTCTCTCTCTCTCATTCTCATTCTCATTCTCTCTCTCTCTCTCTCTCTCTCATTCTCTCTCTCTCCCTCTCTCTCTCTCTCTCTCTCTCTCTCTCTCTCTCTCTCTCTCTCTCTCTCTCTCTCTCTCTCTCTCTCTCTCTCTCTCTCTCTCTCTCTCTCTCTCTCGGGAATAGGGTTTGAGGGGCGGGGTGAGCGGTTACAGAAAGATACAGGCGGCAGGCGGTATTACAGAGCCAAAGCCATGATTTTATTGTACGGGGCAGAACGCTGGATGGGCTGAGTGGCCGATTTCTGCGTGGTATATTTACAGTAAAGATCTGACTCCAGAGTTACTGTAGCATTATTTACTGTAGTACAGGGAAGAAGAGAGCGCGTCGGGACGTAGAAGGGGTCGGGCCACCGGGGGCGATCCTCAACGGTGCAGGAAGTGCTGGCCGGCTTGAGGTCCGAGAAACCCAAGGGGTCCCAGGGGAGTAGGGACCCTCCTGTTTGAGGGGATGGACAGGGAGAGTAGTCCACCGGGGGACGACCAGCGCAGTAGGCTGGTAGTGGCGGGCGTCCCGGGAGAGGAGGGGTGGCTGGTAGCGTGTGCTATAACTATGGGAAAGAGGGGCATTTCCGGCGGAAATGTGAACAGTCAGGGGCGTGCTGCATCTGTGGGGAAGGGGGACACTTTTTGAGGGATTGGAAGAGGCGAGGCGTCCCGAGGTGGGCAAGCCCCCGGGGCGACTAAGTACGGAGAGAAAACTTAGGAGGACTCTGTGAGGGAACGGACCGGAGTCTCTGGAGGAACACGTTCCCAGAAATCTGCCGGGGACCACCGAAAGCCCAAGCCTTTATTCCAGCTGGGCTGGTGGGGCCCCTTTCTAGCGTTTGCCTACCGATAGAGGGAGTTTACGCAGAAACCATCCTCGACGCAGGTTCTCAGGTTACCTTATTGTATTGGTCGTTCTACAACAAATATCTAAAGCACTTGCCAGTAACCCCATTTGAGGCACTGGAGATTTGGGGTGTACGACAGGGTGATAATCCGTATTCCCGACAGTAAGATTGGAGTTCTCGGAGGGCGATGTGGGAGTTTCTGAAGCCATTGAGACGCCGGTGTTGGTTTGTCCGGATTCGGTGGCAACAGGTATCGTTCTGCCCTTCTAGTGGGGACTAACTCCCCCCTTGTGAACGGCTCCTGGGAGCCAGTAAGGAGAAGGCGCTGGAGAACTTTCTGGAGACCCTCTCCGTACATCCAGTGTTCCGAGCAGTGTTCCAAGAAGAGGGTGACCCCCTAGGGCTGCATCCTGTGTGCAAACGAGGCGAAGCCTAAAGTGATATGGTCAGGGGAGGTGGCACTAGTGATGGGGACCCCCAGATTCCCCGGAGTATCGGCAGGAAAAGCCCTGTTAGTAGACGCCCAGGAAGATCTCGAGGGGGAGACCCGATTTCCGGCAGAGGTGCTGGCGAGGCCCGAAGTGCAGAGGCCTGAGGCGGATGGCCGTGAGTGTCAGGAACACTACGGCAGGAGAAATCACCTTTAAGTGAGGGATCCCGCGAGCAAAGAGTGGTGGATGAAGGTTTCTCCTCCGAGTGGAGGCGGGTAACGATTGGTGTACCGCGAGGCTCCAGGTTGGGACATTTGATATTCGTTATTTGATAGCGATGATTAGAATGCAAGTGCACAAGGCTTGACCAGAAATTTCGCCGACGACAGAAAATTAGCAGATGGTACTCACGGTGAATATTATCGTCGCTTATAGGGGATCTAAATGGTCAGAGGATGGTAAATAGATTCCAAAACCAACCCGAGCAGCAACGGTTTCATGCAGAGGCTGGTGATTATGTGACGGGAGCTGCCAGATGAAATGGACGAGGCAGACACAATTGTATAATTCCAGAAGCAGTTGGAATGTGAAGATGAAAGGAAGAGGCCAGGAGGAAAACGGGCCCAAATTAGAAAATTAGGACCATCTCAGTGTACACTGTGGTCAGCATTGTCTCCATGGGCTGAAAGGTCAGTATCTGTGCTCTGTTGCTCTGTGCCTCTATCGGAAGAATGCTCTAGATATCACTGGACAGACATACAGACATAGTTTGGGAGTTGATGCTTGGCCTCTAAGCGAAGTGCGGCTAGATACAGAGAATGGCTTTACTGTCACATTTGCAAAGTAATCCAACTCTCTCTGATTCACTGTCTGTTTGTTGTGTGTAATTCAGGGCAGCACCAGAAGGCGGCGCTGTCCAGCACCGGGATCAGAGTGTAGACAAGACGACGATAATCAACAACCGTCAGTCAGAATCAGAATGGCTACAGGTATGTTCAACTGGATCTTTATAACTAAGCTTCTGCCCTGTTGGTGCACAATAGTTCAGATGAAGAAGCTTACACAGGCGCTAACAAGGCAGAAAAAAAGTTTCATAGAGCAGTGTCATTGATCCCACTGGTAAAGTGACTTTGTGTAATCGATGGGTCCCACAGTTCCAGCGCAGGGACCTGACACCAGTAATGGTCGAATGACTCCGCTCACAAGGCAAAGCTTCACCTGAGTGAAAGGAGCCGGAGAGACTAAATCAGCAGGTAGAGAGTGAAACACCAACAGGAATGTGACAGCGGTGTTGTTTGTTACGTAGAAATCTACAGACAGACGTTTGTTGCACATCAGAGCCTGTTTAGAGCTGAAAAACATCGTCAACTTTCATTTATAAAGTTCAAAGGCAGATGATAAGAGCATTTCCGGGATTTCAGAGATTGTGCGACAATACAACACTTCAGGTTTTGTCAGGGCAGCTCTCAACTCCCCCCTCGCTGCGAAAAGTAGATGAGGGGAGTTTTCGGAACTCTGTTTTCTGTAGCCGAGCCGAGAACATTGCCAGCCTTGGAAATAGCTGAGGATCAGTAGACACTTCATTTTAGATAACCGTGGTCAGCTTCGGTGGATCACTGTCTTGTATGGAGGGGCTGCTGCACAGGACCGAGAGAAGCTGCCGGAATTTTTTAAAATCTTCAGGGAGCGGTGTCTCAGAAAGGCAGCGTCCATTATTAAGGACCTCCAGCACCTAAGGCATGCCTTTTTCTCACTGTTACCATCAGGGTGGAGGTACAGAGGCGTCAAGGCAGACACACTCAGCGATTCAGGAACAGAATCATCTCCTCTGCCATCCGATTCCTTAATGGACACTACCTCACATTTAAAAAAATATATACAGTCTTTCTGTTTGTTCACTTTTTTAAAATCTATTCAATACACGTAATTGGTTTACTTCATTATTATTATTATTATTATTATTATTATTATTATTATTATTATCATAATCATCTATCTCATTCTTATTCATTATTATTTTTCCCCACTAGATTACGTATTGCATTGAACTAATGCTGCTGAGTTAACAAATATCATGTCACATGCCGGTGATAATAAACCTGATTCAGATTCTGTTTTACGTGTGCAAGGTTACCCTTCAAGCTCCCGTGATCCGGGGCAAACTATCTCAGCCGAACCAGATAGCACAATAATCAAACAACCCCATCCAGTAACGTACTTGTCAATATCCCCGACACTTTTTCAAGCTGAATTACGTCCATCCTGTAGATTAGCAACTGTAAAGCTCTCTCAGCGAGCCTTTAAGTTTAGCTGATAGATATGTACGCAAGACTCTCCCTTTCCCAATGACTTGTATAGTTGCTACATGACAACCATTATCCAGGAGACGGGATGGTACCCAGGGGAGCAGGCATCATGGGCTTCAAGGTTAGGTCAATCTGTAACCCAGGCGGCTGGAAGTTGTTCATCTCAAGGCATTCGCATTTGTCAAAAGTATTCGCCAGGATAGAGAGAGTATCTCTGGGAAGCGACTATCATTGACAGTCCCAACATTTATTGCCCATTTCAAACTGAAATCGGTGAGTGGATGGGACGGTGGGAGAGACAGGTTTCTGGTGAATGGGTTCCTTCTGGGAACGTCTAGCACAGCGCATTGATGGGTTGGTTTTTTAAGGCCACTGTTGGAGATTAGGGCAAAATACCTGTTTGCAGTTGAAAGCAGGTGAACACTGAGATGACTGGTTTGTTGAGCTGGGTGAAGCAGTGGAGACAAGCGATAACTGAATTTGTGACTACATTCTCATTTTATATTCACAGAACCAGAGTTTACAATCTCCGACCTCCTGGCAGAGGGGGGCGAGTATCGACTGTACCAACTGACAAAGTTCTACAGGGACAGACTCAAACATGCGATTGAAGAGAAAGTTGAAAGACTCGGTTGGATGTTGACAAAGGAGGGACATTTCAGTAGAGAAGAAAATGAGGTGAGAGTATTTAGTGTCTTGTCACTGAACTGCTGGTATCAAAGGGAATAGTGATCGATATTAATCTCCTGCACGTTCTAGGAGTTTTACATGGCAATGGAGACCTTGATCTCTGACTTGTCTTCAGTGGATCTGTTTCAGCTTTTCAGGTGGGGAGCACGGGGATATGCAGGTTCAGTCACCTTCTCCTCTTACACCTGCTGTATTTATCAGTGTACCGGACCTCAGTAAAACCTTTGACAAGGTTCCGCACGGAAGGTTAGTTAGGAAGGTTCAATTGTCAGGTATTAATATTGAAGTAGTAAAATGGATTCAACAGTGTCTGGATGGGAAATGCCAGAGAGTAGTGGTGGATAACTGTTTGTCAGGTTGGAGGCCGGTAACTAGTGGTGTGCCTCAGGGATCTGTACTGAGTCCAATGTTGTTTGTCATATACATTGATGATCTGGATGATGGGGTGGTACATTGGATTACTAAGTATGCAGAGGATACTCTGATAGGTGGCGTTATGTATAATGAGATAGGTTTTCAAATCTTACAGAGAGAATTAGAACGGTTAGAAGAGTGGGCTGAAAGATGGCAGATGGAATTTAATGCTGATAAGTGTGAGGTGCTACATTTTGGTTGGATTAATCAAAATAGGACAAGCATGGTAAATGGTAAGGCATTGAGGAATGCAGTAGAACAGTGTGATCTAGTAATAATGGTGCATAGTTCCCTGATGGTGGAATTTCATGGGGATAGGGTGGTGAAGAAAGCTTTTGGTATGCTGGCCCTTATAAATCAGAGCATTGAGTAAAGAAGTTGGGAAGTAAAGTTAAAATTGTCGAAGGCATTGGTAAGCCCACATTTTGAGTGTTGTGTACAGTTCTGGTCACCGAATTATAGGAAACATGTCAACAAAATATAGAGAATACAAAGGAGATTTACTAGAATGTTACCTGGGTCTCAGCATCTAAGTGCAGAGAAAGGTTGGACAAGTTAGGTATTTATTCTTTGGAGCGTTGAAGCTTAAGAGGGGATCTTGATAGAGGCATTTAACATTATGAGGGGATAGATAGAGTTGACGTGGATAGGCTTGTTCCATTGAGAGTAGGCGAGATCCAAACAGAAGGACATGAGTTGAAAGTTGGGGGCAAAAGTTAAGGGGAAACACGAGGAGGAACTTCTTTACTCAGAGAGTGGTAACTGTTTGGAATGCGCTTACTGTAGAAGTGGCAAAGGCAGGTTCAATATAGTCATTTTAAAAAATGGATACGTATATGGACAGGAAAGGAATGGAGGGTTATGGACTGAGTGCAGGTAGGTGGGACTTGGTGAGAGTAAGCGCTCGGCACGGACTGTGTTACTGTGCTGTAATCGTCCATCATATCGTTGTATGACATAAGTGCAAGGGCTGCATATTTGGACTGTTGTACAGGCATTCAGTCTAAAATTAATTTTGCATCTTATCAGGACCGTCGGTTAAATTCACCTCAACTCATTAATCCAGGATGAATATTAAACTGTGATATTCGCCATGTCTGTCCATCTACTCCACAATAAATTAATTGTTTTCTTTTACAGAAAGTCACCGAACTGACAGAGAAGGGAAACCGGACAGAGAGTTCCAGACTCTTCCTCAGTTTGGTGAATGGCAAAGGCTCCCGGGCCCGGAGGGCGATGTGGGAATCATTTGTGTTGTGGAGGACTGAGTTACCGAAGTTGGACAGGATACTGAGGGAAATACAGGCGCTCGGTATGTTAAAACCACGCACCGAACACAAAGGCACATTAAATAGTTGTAATTATTTTAGTTCTGTTTTCATGAACTCTTTTTATGATTTAAACAGGTCCTGACCCAGAGGAATATATAAAAATCGCACAAGGGTTGTCTGAGTTACCCACTGAACTGACAGGTGAGTGATGAAATGCTCAGTTCACACCACATCTCAAATGTGAGACTGTGGCTTGGCAGAATCTGGAATGAAAATCCACCATCAATCATTCGCTGATCTCTGGTTTCAGGTTACAATTCAGAACATCTTTCGATGCAGCCTGAACATTGTAAAGTGTATTTTCCAGCTGTTAATGTATTAATCCAGCCCTTGTGTCTCTGAAGCCTTCGGTCCGCGTCCTAACGCTCTGACAATCCCCACACACCCCAGACAGTCTCCTGACACACTGTATGACCCAGTTCAGGTGACCTTTCTCTCTTCAGAGCCTTCAGATTCCGAAGCACCTTTTCCTTCGTAATAGCAGCTACACTCAATTCTATTTCTCATACTTCTGCTTACCTGACATGCCACCGAATCCGAGCAACATCCTGGTGAACCTGTTCTGCACCCTCTCCAATCATCCCCAGTGCTGGACAATCAGATGTGAACACAATACTCTAGAAGCACGTGAAAACCATCAGACTTAGGCAGATAATTAAGCCATCCAGCTCAGTGAATTTGCTCGGCAATTCCTCTCAACCCCATTATCCTGCCTTCTGTAAATGTTGACGCTTTCCCGAATCAGGAACATAGACACGCATTTTAGTATACCCATTGACTTGTCTTCCTCTGCCATCTATGACAATAATTTCAGAAGTTCACCACCCGCCAGGGAAAGCAATGTCTCGCAATATGGTTCCCCGCCAGCCAGGACAATTCACCACAGTTCCAAGGCATGTTAACCTTGTGTATGAGCCTCCCATGTGGGAACCTTGTCATATATTCTACCAATATCCAATATGGTTCCCCGCCAGCCAGGGCAATTCATCACAGTTTCCAGGCATGTTAACCTTGTGTATGAGCCTCCCATGTGGGAACCTTGTCAAAGATTCTGCCAATATCCAATATGGTTCCCCGCCAGCCAGGGCAATTCATCACGGTTCCCAGGCATGTTAACCTTGTGTATGAGCCTCCCATGTGGGAACCTTGTCATATATTCTACCAATATCCAATATGGTTCCCCGCCAGCCAGGGCAATTCATCACGGTTCCCAGGCATGTTAACCTTGTGTATGAGCCTCCCATGTGGGGACCTTGTCAAAGATTCTACCAATATCCAATATGGTTCCCCGCCAGCCAGGGCAATTCATCACAGTTCCCAGGCATGTTAACCTTGTGTATGAGCCTCCCATGTGGGGACCTTGTCATATATTCTACCAATATCCAAGTAGACAACATCCATCTGTGACTTCATCCGTCACATTTGTCACCTCCTGGGGGAACTCAATTAAGTTAGCCAGACGCAAGCCCCACACAAACCCTAAGACATTCTCCCCTTCATACTCCCATGCGGCAGAAAATATAAAAAGCTGAAGGTATGTCCCACCAGCCTCAAGGACAGCTTTAATTCTGCATTTATGACTATTGATTGGTCACCTACTATGTTATTACTGGCTCCTAATAATAAGAAGATGTTATATATAAAATTGTAACATTATGTAACTCATATACAATAACCAGTTATTCAGATAACCATAATACGTACAGCAAAGCAGTAAGAATACCTTTAGCGTATGAATAGCGTATCACCCTATTAACAACCACAAAGGAACAACCACCGTTATTAAAATAAATGCAGGGATTTCCCATTGTGAATCTTTAAGCCCACTATGGTTTTGTCCAGCTTTAAACTCGATCATAATTTACTGCAACGGAGAAATCTCAGGTATCAAATCAGAAAAAAAAATGAATTATACCTTCACACTGCTATACATTGATGATTTGAAATTATTTGCTCTGGCATCAGTAAAGCTAAAACAAATAATTCAAATAATGGAACTAATTTCCAAAGGTATATACACGAACTTGAGACTAGAAAAGTACAGAATATGAAACATAATGAAAGGTGCAATAAAGCCGGCAGAATGTCAATCAGAGCATCAGGATACAAGACAGCCGATGGATGAATCTGAAACATATACTTAGGATATCAATAAGCAAGGAAAATGGATCATCTTGTGATAAAGGAAAATCTGACTTTACATCAAGGGTGAAGGAAATCTGCCAAACGGAGCTGAAGAGTAAAAGTATAACAAATGGTGTAAGCATTCACTATGCCCATATTGATGGATTCTTCTGGTATATTTTCCTGGTCTGAAACGGATCTAGAAAATATGCAAATAAAAGTAAGAACTGAATGAACAATTTCCAGCAGACACCATGTGCACTGGAGCGCACTTTGATGCGAAATAGGACGGTGTGAGTATGATGCGTCACAGATCTAAAACAAATGATACAACAGTCAGGTAAAAACTCTCAGAATCAGGTTTGATATCACGGACAGAAGTTGTGAGATTTGTTTTCAGTGTCAGCAGCACAGTTGTAGAAATAGAACTGTATCAGCGTGATTTAATCAGTCTGATGGCCTGTTGGAAGAAGATGTCCCGGAGCTGTCCCTGTTGGTCCTGGCCTTTATGCTGCGGTGCTGGTTCTCCGATGGGAGGAGCTGGGGCAGTGTGTGCTTGGTGAGACTCGGGTCCAGAATGATCCTTTGGGCCCTTTTTACCCTCCTGTCTCTGTAATGTCCCGAATAGTGGGAAGTTCACATCGACAGATACGCTGGGCTGTCCGCACCGATGTCTGCAGAGTCCTGCGATTGAGGGAAGTACAGTTCCCATACCGGGCAGTGATGCAGCCAGTCGGGATGCTCTCAGTTGCACCCCTGTAGAATATGTTTCGCATTCGGAGGCCCATACCAAACCTCCTCAACCATCTGAGGTGAAAGAGGTGCTGTTGTGCCTGTTTTGTCACCACACAGCTGGTGTGCACAGACCACGTGAGTTCCTCAGTGATGTTTCTGCCGAGGAACTTAAAGCTGTTCACACTCTCAACCCCAGATCCATTGGTGTCAACGGGGGTTAGCCTATCTCCATTCCTCCTGATTTGGTGACATTGCAACCATCTCCTTCGTTTTTGCGGCATTAAGGGAGAAGTTGCTTTCTTGACACCATTGAGTCAGGGTGACGACATCTTCCCTGCAGGCTACCTCGTTATTATTTGAGATTTGGACAATAAATATAGTATCCTCTGCAAATTTAATTAGCAGATTGTAGCTGTGGGTAGCGACACAGTCATGCGTATACAGAGAGTAAGTGAGGGGGCTTAGGAGACAGCCCGGAGGGGCACCTATATTGAGTGGGAGATGTGAGGGAGCCCACTCTTACCACAGGCCGGCGATCTGACAGGAACTCCAGAATCACGCTGCACAAGACAGGGTGAAGGCCGAGGTCACTGAGCGTCTGGTCAAGCCTGGAGGGAATGATGGTGTTGAATGCCGAACTGTAGTCCAAGAGCAGCATTCTCACATAGACATCCCTCTTCTCGGGATGTTTAAAGACTGTGTGCAGAGCAGTGAGTATTGTGCCGATCGGTTGTGTCAGTAGGAGAATCGTACTGGGTCCAATGTGTGCGGCAGCAAGCTGCAGATGTAGTCCATAGACAGCCTCTCAAAGCTTTTGCTTGTTATTGAGGTACATGTGATGGGACGCCAGACGTTCAGACATGCTGCCTTGGTGGTTTTAGGTACAGCGACAAAGGTGGATGATTTGAAGCAGGAGGGAACTCTAGACTTTGAGGGGGAGAGATTAAAAGTATCTGTAAACACACCTGTCCAGTTGTCCCGCGCAAATCACGATTAATCCCCCTGGGAAGCTGTCCAGTCCCGCAGCGTTGTGACTGTCCATTCACTGGAAACACCCGCATACTTCAGACTCAGAGATGACCAATGCGCAGACCTCTTTGGCGCCTCTCCTCGGGGGCTCAGTGTTGGCGATATCGAACCGGGCGTGAAAATATTTAGCTCCTCTGGGCGAGAGGCAGCGTTGTTGGCAGCATCACTGCACTTAGCTCTGAAATCAGTGACGGTGTGTAGACCTTGCCATAAGCTGTGTGTGTTGTAGGCGGAGAGTTGTCCCCGAAACCAGTCTCTGTATTGTCGATTCACTGTCTGGATGACTTTGCACAGATCGGAGCTGCGTTTCTTGAGCTCCAGCTGATCACCGACAACGTCAGCTGTCGGTCACGCTGCAAGCGCTGTTCACACGGAACCGCTGATCCAGATTTGCTGGTTTGGGTAATCCTGACTGGTTTCTGGTGGAAAACACTCCCCCTCGGTGACAATAACACACATCTGGGGGACGTATTACACAGCTGTGATAATAACAGCCGGGAGCTCCTGCAGTAACCAGAAAGGTTGACACAGCAGCACCAGGTACTCCAGATCCCGGGAACAAAATGATTTGAGGGCACGCACATCCCGGGTTTCCACCAAGCACGCAGGACAATGAGGCAAAGCATACCCTAAGTCCTTTTCTCTTCCCTGGTATGTATGTATGTATGTATGTATGTATGTATGTATGTATGTATGTGTGTGTGTGTGTGTGTGTGTGTGTGTGTGTGTGTGTGCGTGTGCGTGTGCGTGCGTGTGCGTGCGTGTGTGTGTGTGTTGGAGCCAATTCTGCAACTGCAGACATGGGAGCAGTATGAGCACGAGCAGCTGGGATGCGAGCGTTTGGGTAGTTGGATCCTTTTTGCATCTCCTCTTCTCTTCAGCATTCGCTCCTCTGGGTTCCTCAGAATTCTTGGCTTTGCCGTGGAGCAGCGGCTGCCACTTATTGACCTCCTATTTGCCTGAGACAGTTGCTGCTGAATTTGGTCCTTGCACCTCTTCCATGGGGCACCACGATCTCCCTTGCACTGAGAGATTTATCCATACAGTACTGCTTTCAGTAACCTGAAGTTGTCTATGCGACAAACGTGGAGCTGTCTGAGCAGCAAAATTGCTTCAAGGACTAGAACTTGAGCATATATAACTATCTATGTCTCTGTGATTATATGAAATAATAAATTAAATAAGTTGTGCAGACATAGAAATTAAGAAAAAAATAGTGAGGCAATATTGAGGGTTCAATGGCCATTCTGAAACTGAATGGCAGAGGAGAGGTTTTTCCTGAACCGTTGAGTATGCGCTTTACTCCGATCCTGTACAGTAGTCCCCATGAACCAGACGATGATGCAGCCAGTTTCAATGCTATGCAAATTACACCCATAGAAATATTCGAGTGATGTTGGAAACTCCTGATGAAATATAGCCACTGTTGTATCTGCATTGATATATTGGATCCAGGTTAGATACTCGGAGATATTGGCATCCAGGAATATGAATTTGCTCACTATTTCCACTTCTGCTCCCTCTATATGGATTAGTATGCTGTGTTCCCTCATCTTGCCTTTTCTGAAATCCACAATTAGCTCCAATTAATCCACAATTAACGCCAGAAAAATTCAGCACTCCATACGCAAATCTGATAGGTGTCCACATCACTGAACGGAAATGAAAGCATAACCCATAAAAATGAAGGAACCATCATAACCGTAGAAAACGTTAAGCAGTGAAAGATTCTGACTCCGCATGGAAGACATTCACACGATCTGAATCGACAAGGAAGCGTCGAGTCCCCGGCTCAGAGTTGGAGACCTCTTCCCAGAAACAAAAGAGGTCATTGTCGCAACACAGGGCCAGGTGGTTAACACATGTATTTATCAATAATACAGAATAAAAGAACAATAGGTTCAAGATGATAAATGCTGAAAATTACAAGAGAATCCAGAACATTTTGGAGTATTGTTTTCAGTGTTGGTCACCGAATTACCGGAAGGATATTAATAAGGTTGAAACAATGCAGAGAAGGTTTACAAGGATTTTGCCGGGACTTGAGAATCTGAGTTAGAGAGACAGGTTGAATAGGTTAGGACTTTATTCCGTGGAGCGTAGAAGAATGAGGCGAGATATGACAGAGGTATGTAAAAAATGACCAGTATAGA
This sequence comes from Hypanus sabinus, assembly GCF_030144855.1. Taxonomy (NCBI): domain Eukaryota; kingdom Metazoa; phylum Chordata; class Chondrichthyes; order Myliobatiformes; family Dasyatidae; genus Hypanus; species Hypanus sabinus. The sequence goes on from NW_026779939.1 coordinate 650,393, forward strand.
GAGAGTGAATACAGGCAGGCATTTTCCACTGAGGCAAGGGGAGAAAAAAAAAAGAGGACATCGTTTAAGGCTGAAGGGGGAAAAGTTTAAATGGATCTTTGGGGGGGGGGTGCTTCTTCACACAGAGAGTGGTGGGAGTGAGGAGTGAGCTGCCAGAAGAAATGGTTCATGTGTGCTCACTTTTAAAATTTAAGAAAAAATTGGAAAGGTACATGGATGTCAGGGGTATGGAGGGATACGGGACAGGTGCAGGTCAGTGGGACGAGGCAGAGAAATGGTTCAGTACAGCCATGAAGGGCCAAAAGGACTGTTTCTGTGCTGTAATGTTCTATGGTAATCCAATACTTTACAAGACCCTGCAGTAGTTTAACTGAATCTCATTACTTGCACAAGCACAATCAAGTGGTGGACAACATACTCAAAAAATTTGCTTAAACTGCAACTGATGAAAGACACCATAACTTACTGTAACCACCAGCCTGCTGCACTTTTAAAGTTAGAATCCTTCATATCATACAGTGACCGATTATTTAATATACAGTATATAGTATAATTTACAGGATAAACAAGCAAAAACAACTTTTTAAATATACGGTACACAGGTATTCCAAACACACATAATTTAGAGAAAATAAGTAGTAAAAAAACACCAGAAATATGCTGAATTAAAAGGGGAAAATAAAATGGAACACGAACAAGGTATTCATTAACCGAAAGGTAATATCGATAACTGGATTTATCCCGATTGCTTTACACAAAGAGTCAATAAATTAGGCCCACGCGGTAATACGAGTTAATCTTCAAAAACCCAGAATACTAAACGCCACGAAAATAGTCTGAAATTTTCTATCAATTCAGAAAAGTGTGTGCTTGGCTATGCCCGTACCGCAAGTTTTAACAGTTTAGGCGATAATAATAATAATAATAATAATAATAATAATAATAATAATAATAATAATAATAATAATAATAATAATAATAATAATAATAATAATAATAATAATAATAATAATAATAATAATAATAACAATAATAATAATAATAATAATAATAATAATGATAATAATAATAATAATAATAATAATAACATTAATAAAGCACTTTTCATCCAGAGCATGTCGTTCAAACCGCATCACAACAGGATAAAGTGCAAACTGGACAAAATAAATGAAAAATTGTCAGTCGTAATGCACTGTTCTGTAGTCTTAGGTGTTGAGTTCCACAGTTTAGGAGCATAGTTCCGAAACAAAACCCTGACCTCCCAATGCTCCTTTGGCCTTCTACCTTGTCTGCCTGCACTGTATTTCTCGGCAACTGAAACACTGTTTCCCTGAACTATACTGCTCCCCTTTTCCTTGTACGACCTCATGGAGCTGATGTGATGAAATGATCGATTTGGATCGCATGCGGAAAGGTTTTCCATTTTACCGTGGTGCATGTGACAATAATAAACTAATTTATCGATTTATTTTTGTCAATAATACAGTGTCCATTGGTTGTTTAAGAATGTTATACCCGGGGGTGGTAGTGGAGATCAGCTCCCACGACCTATTAAATGCTCCCAGTGGCGTGTGACTCAAATGGCCTCTGACAACAAGGTCCAGCTCATGGCCTTCGCATGTGGCTTAGCAAATAAGCCCGATGGAAGCGTTACATCCACCAGGAGAAGGGGCAAAGGCGGGTTACTGGTGCTTTACAGCCAGTCGCTTTGGGAAGATGGGTCTCGTCGGCCGAGATTGGCAGCTCACCCAGCAACAGGAAAGGTCTGATCTCAAACCTCTGCTGCCTTGCACCTGTACCCCTGATGGGGTACAGAGGTTGGGAGTAAAGCCAGTGGATCCAGAGCCCCTAAGGTAGTGTCAAACAGTGTTCAACGCAGACTGGCATCTCCTGACACACCTCTGGTGCCAAGCTGTGTCAGTCTCTGCCGTTCCTTTGTGTACATCAGATGCTTGGAGAAAGGGAGCTTGCAACATCGGCAGACGCTTCCTCTCCATATCGGAATGTCCCGGCTTGCAGGGGCAGGACATCCTCTGTCGACTCTGACAGACGGAGGCCTCATTAGACAGAGCCCCACACCCCCACAGCAAGACTGATGAGTAGCAGTTGTCAAGACTTCACCACCCTCTCCCACAAACACGACGGACATTACTGAGACAGACTCTTGTGGTTTCTTCCATTAACAGAGATTCTATCTTTCCACCAATCCTCCATCACTGCGACTGCAAACTAGTCAGTTTCTTTCTTGTCATTCCAAAGGGTTATCGATCGGCAAGTTCACTGCGATTCTCCCCCAGGCGCTGCCCGGCTTGAGTATTTCCCGCATATTCTGCTCCTGTTTTGATGTAAGAGCAGTGGACACCTGTGACTCCCCAGTGTGTAGCTTTGCCAAAATGCACGTTGTCCTGCTCTCCATATTTCCACACCAGATCAACATTAACATTATCTGTGAATGACGCAACGATGCTTTAAATATAGTGAAATGTTGTAACGGGAGTGCAGTCAGGATTGCAATAGGATATCAGGGGAATGTTCACCTTCATCAGTAATGAGTGTCAGAATATGAGGATTGGATATTTTTCTGAGACAATCATCGCTGTCAGTTCCTATGTCTGTGGACAGAATTTTATTTTCTGTCCTAATATCCATTGAAGCATTGAATTAATTCATGTAATCTCAAACACTGAATATTGGACTGCAGTTATAAAGTTCTTTGTCAGTTGAGCTAGTTAACATTTTGAATATGTTCTCTGTTCCCATTAAGATGTTCAACAGAAACACAAGGAGACTCTGCGGGCACAAACTGAAACACTGAGAGTGAACACGATCCTGATGAGGGAGAAGGTGAAGGTTTTCCAGCTGGTTGATCGATACGCTGAGCTCACGGTCATTTCTACTGTTCGAGACAGGACACTGGTGGAACACGAGCTGCTGGCAAGAGGCACAGACCACGAGGAGTGGAGACAGAAACATCTCCGCAGTGAGCTGGAAAAAATCCGGACTGATCAGTTCTTCCAGAGCAGCTTTTCCCGGAGTAAATCCAAATCTGGGAGTTCGGCAGCAGTGGCCGGAGTCCCAGGGATCGGGAAAACAACAATGGTACAAAAGATTGTTTATGACTGGGCCACGGGAAAAATTTACCAACAGTTCCAGTTCGTCTTCAGTTTCAAGTTCCGAGATTTAAACACGATCAATTGTACAATAAATCTCTCGAACCTGGTGCTGTGTTTCTATCCTTACCTCAGGAATGTCCTGAAATCACTGTGGAAGAACCCAGAGGGAATGTTGTTTATATTTGATGGCTTGGATGAATTCAACGACACAATTGATTTTGCTGATAGCCGTAGAAACACAGACCCTCAGGGCTCATGCACAAATCCCGAATTCTGGTGCAAGGTGTCTGACATTGTGTACAGTTTAATCCAGGGCAAGCTGCTCCCAGGGTGTTCAGTGCTGGTGACCACCCGCCCCTCTGTGTTACATTTATTGAAAAAGGCAGAGATCGGTGTCTGGGCTGAAATCCTGGGATTTGTTGGTGAGGAACGGAAGGAATATTTTATCAGGCATTTTGAAGATCACATGGTGGCAGCAACTGTTTTCAAACACTTGCAGGACAACGAGATCCTGTACACCATGAGCTACAACCCCTCCTACTGCTGGATCCTAGCTCTGGCACTGGGCCCCTTCTTCACACAAAGAGTCAGAGACCCGCAGAGAGTTCCCAAGACCATCACCCAACTGTACTCCTACTATATTTACAATATCCTGAAAAACCACGGCCGTGAGATTGAGAGACCCCGTGATGTGTTTCTCAGGGTGGGTCAGATGGCCTACAGAGGAGTGTCAGAGAAGAAGATTGTGTTTGCAGACGGAGATTTGATCAAGTTCAATCTGCAGCCTTCCCAGTTCCTGTCCGGGTTCCTGATGGAGCTTTTGGAGAGAGAGGATTCTACCCACAGCGTGGTGTACACATTCCCACACCTCACCATCCAAGAGTTTGTAGCTGCAGTCGCACAGTTCCTGACTGTACATCCCGAGGATATCCTGAAATTCCTCACTGAAGCCCACAAGACAGAAGATGGGCGATTTCAGGTATTTCTCCGTTTTGTTGCTGGTCTCTCCAACCCAATGACAGCTCGGGGCCTGGAGGAGTTTCTGGGTCCATTTCCTCATCAAACAACCTGCCGGGTGATTGACTGGGTGAAGGAAGAGGCTAAACGCCAGAGTGGAAACACGGGTGACATTGGTAGAAGGAGACTCCTGAACACATTGCACTACCTGTTTGAGTCTCAGAATCGTGGACTGGCTCAGGCCGCACTGGGGTCGATGAAAACACTTTCATTCAGTGGAATGACACTGACTCCGGTTGACTGCGCGGTCCTGTCTCAAGCCATCGGACTCTGTGATACAATAGAAGATCTCAACATGGAGAGCTGCCGCATCCAGTGTGAAGGAATACAGCGGCTGGGGCCCTGGCTGCACAAGTGCGAGGAGTTGAGGTAACTTGATTTATCTCTCACTCAGAACTGTGAAACTGTTCCATTGAGCTGTCTCAAAGCAAACGGATTTGGTTTAAACTGCAGTAAATCAGATTGAGATGCATTGTGACAAATGCCACCCCCCTTCATCCTGTGCGATCACTCTTCCCCATCCCCCTTTTTCCTGTTGGATTTCTCTTAGCCATTACCCTTCCTCTTGTCAGATTTCTCTTCCGCACCCAATTTCCTACTGTGGGATCTCTCTTACCCATCCCATTCCTCGTGTGGGATCTCCTTTACCCTTCCCCCTTCCTCCCAAGCAATCATTTTTCCCGATCCCTCTTCCTCCTGTTGGATCTATTTTCACATCCCCCTTCCCCCTGCGGGATTTCTCCTTCCCATTCCCTTTCTCCCGTAGGATCACTCTTCCCTATCCCCATTCCTCCTGTGGGATCTCTTCTCCTTATCACATTTCTTCCTGTGGGATCTCATTTCCTCATCCCCTCCATACTGTGGGATGTTTCTTCCCCATCCCCCTTCCTGCTGTTGGATCTGTCTTCCCAGTCCCCCGTCCTCCTATGGGATCTCTTTTCCACATACCCCTTCCTCCTGCAGTATATCTCTTTCCTATCCCCCTTCCACCTGTGGGAACTCTCTTCCCAATCCCCCAATAACTGTGGTATCTCTTTCCCCCATCCCATTTCGTACTGCAGGATCACTTTTCCACATCCAGCTTCCTCCTGTGGGATCTCACTTCCACATTCACCTTCCTCCTGAGGGATCTCTTTTCACGGTCTCCTTTCTCTTGTGGGCTATCTCTTCCCCATTCCTTTCTTCTTGTTGGATCTCTCTTCCCCATCTGCTTCCCAATGTAGATTTCTTTTTCCGATCTCCTTTCTCCCGTTGGAACTCTCTTCCTGATTCAGCTTCCTACTGCGGGATCTCCCTGCTATATCCACTTTCTCCTCTGGGCGCTCTCTTCCCCATTACTCTTTCTCCTGTGGGATCTCAGCTCCCCAACTCTTTTGTCCTGTGGGATGTCTCTTCCCCATCCCCATTCCTCCTGAGGCATCTGTCTTCACCATCCCCCTTCCTCCTGTGGGATCTCACTTCCCCATCTCTTTCATCCTGTGGGATCTCTCTACCCCATCTCTTTTGTCCTGTGGGATGTCTGTTCTCCATCCCCATTCCTCCTGTGGGATCTCTCTTCCCCATCCCCCTTCCTCCTGCGCGATCTCTCTACTCCATCCCCTTTCCTCCGGTGGGATCTCTCATTCCCATCCCCCTTCATCCGCTGGGATCTCACTTCCCCATCTCTTTCGTCCTGTGGGATCTCTCTTCCTCATCTCCCTTCCTCCTCTGAGAACTCTCTTCCCCATCCCCCTTCCTCATGTGGTATCTCTCTTCCCCAGCCACTTTCCTCCTTTGGGTTCTCTCTTCCCCTTTATCCTTCCTCATGTGGGTTCTCTCTTCCCCATCTCTTTCGTCCTGTAGGATCTCTTCCCCATTCCCCTTCTTTCTGTCGGATCTCTCATGCCCATCCCCCTTCCTTCTGTGGGATCTCTCTTCCCCAGCCCCCTTCCTCCTGTGGGATCCCTCTTCCCCACCCTCTTCCTCCTGTGGGATCTCTCTACCCCATCCATTTTCTTCCGGTGCGATCTCTCATTCCCATCCCCCTTCATCCGGTGGGATCTCTCTTCCACATTCCCCTTACTCCTGTGTGATCTCTCTTCCCCATCCCCTTCCTCCTGTCGGATCTGTTTTTCCCATCCCCGTTCCTCCTGTGGATTTTCTCTTCATGCTTCTGCTATCTACTCTGGGATCTCTCCTCCCCATCCAATTCCTCCTGCTGGAAATTTCTTCCCCATCCCATTCCTCGTGTGGGATCTCCTTTACCCATCCCCCTTCCTCCCAAGCGATCAATTTTCCACAAACCCCTGCCTCCTATAGGATCTCTCTTCAGCATTTACTTCCTCCTGTGGGATCTCTAATCCCCATCACACTTCCTCCTGTGGGAGCACTCTTCCCCATCCCCTTCCTCCTGTGGGACAATAGACAATAGGTGCAGAGGTAGACCATTCGCCCCTTCGAGTCTGCTCCGCCATTTTGAGATCATGGCTGATCATCTACTATCGATACCCCGTTCCTGCCTTGTCCCCATATCCCTTGGTTCCCCTATCCATAAGATACCTATCTAGCTCCTACTAGAAAGCAGCCAGAGAATTGGCCTCCACTGCCTTCCGGGGCAGTGCATTCCAGACCCCCACAACTCTCTAGGAGAAGACGTTTTTCCTTAACTCTGTCCTAAATGACCTACCCTTTTCTCTCAAACTATGCCCTCTGGTAGTGGACTCTCCCAGCATCTGGAACATATTTCTTGTCCAATCCCTTAATAACCTTATATGTTTCAATAATATCCCCTCTCAATCTCCTTAATTCCAGTGTGTACAAGACAAGTCTCTCTAACCTCTCTGCGTTAGACAGTCCAGACATCCCAGGAATTAACCTCGTGAATCTACGCTGCACTTCCTCTTAACCCTGGAGAACAAAACTGTACACAGTACTCCAGGTGTGGTCTCGCCAGTGCTCTGTGCAAATGCAAGAGGATTTCCTTGCTCTTGCACTCAATTCCCTTTGTAATAAAGGCAAACATTCCATTAGCATTCTGCACTGCCTGCAGCACTTGCTCATTCACCTTCAGTGACTGATGAACATGGACTCCTAGATCTCTTTGTATTTCTCCCTTACCTAACTCTACACAGTTCAGATAATAATCTGCCTTCCTGTTCTTACTCCCAAAGTGGATACCCTCACACTTATTCACATTAAACCTCATCTGCCCACTCACCCAGCCTATCCAAGTCACCCTGAATTCTCCTAACATACTCATCACATGTCGCACTGCCACACAGCTTAGTATCAGCAAATTTGCTGATGTTATTCTTAATGCCTTCATCCAAATCGATGATGTAAATTGTAAACAGCTGTGGTCCCAATACCGAGCCCTGTGGCACCCCACTAGTCACCACCTGCCATTCGGAGAAACACATATTCAACATTACCCTTTGCTTTCTATCTGCCAACCAGTTTTCTATCCATGTCAATGTCTCCCCCTGATGCCCTGAGCTTTGATTTTACCCACCAATCTCCTATGTGGGAACTTATCAAATGCCTTCTGAAAATCGAGGTAAACTACATCCACTGCATCTCACCCATCTAACTTCCTGGTTACATCTTCGAAAAACTCCAACAGATTAGTCCAGCATGATGTACCCTTGGTAAATCCATGCTGGCTCGGCCCGATCCTATCTTTGCCATCTAGAAATGTCACTATTTCACCCTTAATAATGGACTCTAGCAGCTTCCCACCACCGAAGTCAGGCTGACAGGTCGATAGTTCTCTGTTTTCTCCCACCCTCCTTTCTTAAAAAGTGGGATAACATTAGCCATTCTTCAATCCTCAGGAACTGATCCTGAATCTAAGGAACATTGGAAAATGATTACCAATGCATCCGCAATTTCGAGGGCCACCTCCTTTAGTACCCGAGAATGCAGCTCCTATCAGACCGAGTTAGGGAGTTGGAGCTGGAGCTGGATGAACTACGGATCATTTGAGAGGTGGAGGCAGAGATAGATAGGAGTTATCAGGAGGTATTCACACCAAAAAACCAAGAAGTAGGCAGATGGGTGACGGTCCAGAGAGGCAGGGGGAGCAGGCAGAGAGAGCAGAGCACCCCTGCGGCTATTCACATTAAAAATAAGTATACCGTACTGGATACTGTTGATGGGGATGACCTACCAGGAATGAGTTGTAGTGGTCCTGCCTCTGGCACAGAGGTTGAACCCTCAACTAGAAAGGGGAGGAGGGAAGAGAAGAGAGCGATAGTTTTAGGGGACTCTATAGTTAGGGGGGCAGATAGGAGATTTTGTGGGGCAGATCGGGAGTCTCGGATGGTATTTTGCCTCCCTGGTGCCAGGGTCCGGGACATCTCAGATCGGGTGCAGGCTATTCTTGAACCCAGATGTAGTGGTCCATGTAGGGACCAATGATGTAGGTAAGGTGAGTGAGGGGGTCCTGCTTAGAGAGTTCAGGGAGTTAGGAGTGAAGCTGAAAGGCAGGACCTCCAGGGTGACAATCTCGGGATTGCTACCTGTGTCACCTGCGAGTGAGGCGAAGAATAGAATGATTATGCACATTAATACGAGGCTGAGAGCATGGTGCAGGAAGGAAGGGTTCAGGTTTTTGGATAATTGGTCTTTGTTCCAGGGACTTTGGGATCTGTTTCGAAGGGAAGGACTACATCTGAACCGGAGGGGTACCAACATTCTTGCAGGAGTATTTGCCAGTGCTGCTCGGGGGGGCAGGGATCCAGATCCAGAGGGTTGGTCAGAAGGTGCATGGGGTTAAATGTGTACAAGGTTTGGGTGATCTTGAGAAGGTCATCAAAATTCAGGGTGCAATTTGCCCGATGGAAGTTCAAGGAGATGGGTTAGGTACAGTAGACAGTGTTTTAAGCAAAGAGAGGAGGAATGGGCTAAGAATTCTATACTTGAATGCACGTAGTGTCAGAAATAAGACAGATGAGCTTGAAGCTCAGATGAAAATGGGGAACTACGATAATGTTGGCATAACGGAGTCACGGCTGCAAGGAAATCAGGCCTGGGAATTGAGCGTACCAGGGTATACGTGCTATCGTAGAGACTGAAATATGGGAAGAGGGGGTGGGGTGGCCCTGTTGGTGAGGAATGAGATTCAGTCCTTAGCAAGAGGTGACTTGGGAACAGGGGAAGTAGAGTCTGTGTGGATTGAGCTGAGGAACAGTAAGGGTAAAAAGACCCTGATGGGTGTTGTGTACAGGCCCCCAAACAGTAGCGTGGATATTGGGTACAAGTTGATTAGGGAGTTAACATTGGCATGTGCGAAAGGTAATGCAGTCGTTATGGGAGATTTCAACATGCAGGTGGACTGGGAGAATCAGGTAGGTGCTGGACCCCAGGATAGGGAGTTTGTGGAGTGTCTAAGGGATGTATTTTTGGAACAGCTTGTGCTTGAGCCAACCAGGAACCAGGCTATTTTGGACTTGGTGATGTGTAATGCACAGGAATTGATAAGTGATCTTGAAGGAAAGGAGCCATTAGGAAGTAGTGATCATAACATGATAAGTTTTTATCTACAATTTGAGAGGGATAAGGGCAGATCAAAGGTGTCAGTGTTGCAATTAAATAAAGGAGGCTACGGAGCCATGAGGGAAGAGCTGGCCAAAGTTAAATAGGCGGTTGCCCTGGCAGGAAAGACAGTGGATCAGCAGTGGCAGATATTCTTGGGCATAATACAAAAGATGCAAATGCCGTTCATTCCAATGAGAAGGAAGGATTCATAGAGGGGGAAGCGGCCACAGTGGTTGACAAAGGAAGTCAGAGATTGTATAGCATTAAAGAAAAAGAAGTATGACAGGGCTAAGATGAGTGGGAATACAGATGATTGGGAAAGTTTTAAGGAACAGCAGATCTTAACTAAAAAAGCAATACGGAGAGAAAAAATCAGGTATGAGCTCAGTCTAGCCAGGAATATAAAAGTGGATAGCAAAAGCATTTTTAGCTATGTGAAGAGAAAGAAGATAGTTAAGAACAATGTTGGCCCCTTGAAGAATGAATTGGGAGAAATTGTTATGAGAAACAGGGAAATGGCAACAGAATTTAATGCGTACTTTAGATCTGTCTTCACCAGGGAGGACACAAGCAATCTCCCAGATGTATGGATGGGCCAGTGTCATAAGATATCAGAGGAATTGAAACAGATTGACATTAGGAAAGAAACTGTGATGAGTAGACTGGTAGGACTGAAGACTAATAAATCCCCGGGTCCAGATGGTCTGCATCCGAGGGTTCTAAAAGAGGTGGCTCAGGAAATTGCGGATGCATTGGTAATTATTTTCCAATTTTCCTTAGATTCGGGATCAGTTCCTGAAGATTGGAGAGTGGCTAATGTTGTCCCACTTTTCAAGAAGGGAGGGAAGGAGAAAACGGAGAACTACCCTAACTAGCCTAACGTCAGTCGTGGGGAAGATGATTGAGTCCATTATTAAGGACGAAATAGTGGCACATCTAGATGGCAGAAACAGGATTAGGCCGAGCCAGCATGGATTTACCAAGGGCAAATCATGCTTGACTAATCTGTTGGAGTTTTTCGAGGGTGTAACAAGGATGTTAGACGAGGGTAAGCCAGTAGATGTTGTGTACCTAGATTTTCAGAAGGCATTCGATAAGGTGCCACATAGGAGATTGGTGAGTAAAATCAGAGCTCATGGCATTGGGGGCAGGGTTTCAACATGGATAGAAAACTAGTTGGCAGATAGAAAGCAAAGGGTAGCAGTGAATGGGTGTTTCTCAGATGGGCTGGAGGTGACTAGTGGGGTACCACAGGGCTCTGTATTGGGACAACAGCTCTTTACGATTTATGTCAATGATTTAGATGAGGGCATTGAAAACTATATCAGCAAGATTGCTGACGATACTAAACTGGGTGGCAGTGTGACATGCGAAGAGGACGTTAGGAGAATACAGGGAGACTTGGATAGGCTGAGTGAGTGGGCAGATACTTGGCAGATGTCATTCAATGTGAATGAATGTGAAGTTATCCACTTCGGAAGCTGGAACAAGAGGGCAGAGTATTGTCTGAATGGTGTCGAGTTAGGTAAGGGAGAAATGCAAAGAGACTTAGGAGTCCTAGTTCACCAGTCAATGAAGGTGAATGAGCAAGCGCAACAGGCAGTGAAGAGGGCAAATGGAATGTTGGCCTTTGTTACAAGGGGAATTGAATACAAGAGCAAGGATGTTCTTTTGCATTTGTACAGGGCCCTGGTGAGGCCACACCTGGAATATTGTGTACAGTTTTGGTCTCCAGGTTTAAGGAAGGACATTCTGGCAATTGAGGAAGTGCAGCATAGATTCACTAGGTTGATTCCTGGGATGGCAGGGCTGTCTTACGCAGAGAGATTGGAGAGATTGGGCTTGTACACGCTGGAATTGAGGAGATTGAGAGGGGATCTGATTGAAACGTTTAAGATAATTAAAGGATTTGATACGATTGAGGCAGGAAATATGTTCCAGATGTTGGGAGAGTCCAGTACCAGAGGGCATGGATTGAGAATAAGAGGTCAGTTATTTAAAACAGAGTTGAGGACGAGCTTCTTCTCCCAGAGAGTTGTGGAGGTGTGGAATGCACTGCCTCGGAAGACGGTGGAGGCCAATTCTCTGGATGCTTTCAAGAAGGAGCTGGATAGATATCTGATGGATAGGGGAATCAAGGGATATGGGGACAAGGCAGGGACTGGGTATTGATAGTGAATGATCAGCAATGATCTCAGAATGGCGGTGCAGGCTCGAGGGGCCGAATGGTCTACTTCTGCACCTATTGTCTATTGTCTATGCAGACCATCTGGACCTGGGGATTTGTCAGCCTTCAGTCCCATCAGTCTACTCATCACCGTTTCCTTCCTAAAGTCAATCTGTTTCATTACCCCTGTTATCCTATGTCCTTGGCCCATCCATGCATCTGTGAGATTGCTTGTGTCTTCCTTACTGAAAACAGATCTAAAATACTCATTAAATTCTTCTGCCATTTCTCCGTTTCCCAGAACAATTTCTCCCAATTCATTCTTCAAGGGCCAAACATTATTCTTAGCTATCTTCTTTCTCTTCACATACCTAAAAAAGCTTTTGCTATCTTCCTTTATATTCCTGGCTAGCTTGCATACGTACCTCATACTTTCTCCCCGTATTGTCTTTTTAGTTATGTTCTGTGGTTTTCTTAAAAACTTCCCAATCATCTGTCCTCCCACACACCTTAGCTCTGTCATACTTTCTTTTTTTAATGCTATGCAGTCACTAACTTCCTTTGTCAACCACTGTGGCCCATTTCCTCCCTTTGAATCCTTCCTTCTCCGGAGGATGAACTGATTTTGCACCTTGTGCATTATTCCCAGGAATACCTGCCATTGCTGTTATCTGTCTTTTCTGCTAGTCTATCCGTCCAGTCAACTTTGGCCAGCTGCTCCCTCATGGCTGTTCAACTGCAACACTTACACCTCAGAGCTGCACTTATCCTTCTCAAACTGCAGATAAAAACATATCATGTTGTGGTCGCTACATCCTAATGGCTCCTTTACTTCAAGATCGCTTATCAAATCCTGTTAATTAAACAAGACTAAATCCAGAATAGCCTTGTCACTGGTCGGCTCTCGTTCAAGCTGTTTCAATTATGCATCCGGTAGGCACTCTACAAACTCCCTATCCTGGGGTCCAGCACAAAACTGTTTCTCCCAGTGCACCTGCATATTGAAATTCCCCATTCCCTTTTCTCCTGTGCGATCTCTTTTTCCCCATCCATTTCCTCCTATGGGACCTCTTCCCCATCCCACTTCCTCCTGAGGGATCTCCCTTCCCCATCCCGCCTCCTGCAATGGGATCTCCCTTCTTCTTCCTGTTCCTCCTGTGGGACCTCTTCCCTATCCCCCTTCCAACTGTGGGATCTGTCCTCTCAGTTCCCCTTCCTCCTTTGGGATCTCTTTTCCTCATCTCCCTTCCGCCTGTCGGATCTCTCTTCCCCATTATCCTTCCTTCTATCGGATCTGTCTTCTGCATCCCCCATCCTCCTGTGGGATCTCTCTTCCCCATCCCGCTTCCTCCTATGGGACATCTTCCCCATTCCCCTGCCTCCTGTGGGATCTCCCTTCTCCATCCGCCTTGCTCCTATGTGAAATCTCCTTCACATTCCCCATCCTCCCATAGGATCTCACTTTCCTATCGCCCTTCCACCTGGGATCTCTTTTCCCCACACCGCATACTCGTGTGGAATCACTCTTCCGCATTCAGCTTCCTCGTGAGGGAACTCTTTTCCCGTTCTCCTTTCTCCTGGTGGATTTCTCTTCCCCATCCCTTTCTTCCTGTGGGTCCTCTCTTCCCCATTCCGTTCCCACAGTAGATCTCTTTTCCCGATCTCCTTCCACCCGTTGGATATCTCTTCCTGAATCATCTTTCTACTGCGGGATCTCTCTTCTAGATCCACTTCCTGCTCTGGCAGCTCCCTACCCCATCCCACTTCCTACTGTTGGATACCTCCTTCCCATCCACTTCAGCCTGCGGAATCTCTCTTCCCAATCCACCTTCCTGATGTGATATCTCAATTCCACTTCCCCCTTCCTTCAGTGGGATCTCTCTTCCTCCCTCCCCTTCCACCTGTGGGATCTCTCTTCCCCATCCCCATCCTCCTGTGGGATCTCTCTTCCCTATCCCCCTTCCTCCTGTGAGATCTGACTTCCCCATTTCCCTTTTTCCTGTGGGATCTCTTCCCATTGCACTTTCCTTTGGGATCTCTCTTTTCTATCCCCCTTCATCCTTTGGGGATCTCTCTTCCCCATCCCCCTTCCTCCAGTGGGATCTCTCTTTCCCAACCCCCTTGGTTCTGTGGGATCTGTCTGCACCATACCCATCCTCCTGTGGCATCGCTCATTCTAATCCCCCTTGGTCCTTCGGGATCTGTCTTCCCCATCCCCATCCTCCTCTGGGATCTCTCCTCCCTATCCGCCTTCCACCTTTGGGATCTCTCCTCCCCATCACCCTTCCTCCTGTGGGATCTCTCTTTCCATCCCCATTTCTCCTTTGCGGTTCTCTCTTCCCCATCCCACTTCCACCCGTGGGATCTCTCTTCTCCAACCCCCTTCCTTCTGTGGGATCTCTCTTCCCCATCCCCTTCCTCCTGTTGGATCTCTCTTTCCTATCCCCCTTCGTCCTTTGGGATCTCTATTTCATTTCCCACTTACTCCATTGGCATCTCTCTTTCCTATCCCCCTTCCACCTATGGGGATCTCTTTTCCCCATCCCCTTCTATGTGATCTCTCTTCCCAAATTGCTCCTGTGGGATCTCTCTTTCCCATCTCTTTCGCCCTGTGGGATCTCTTTCCCATCATCCTGTCTCCTGTGGGATCTCCATGCCCCAGACACTTCCTCCTGTGATATCTCTCTTCCCCATCCCCCTTCCCCCAGTGGGATCTCTCTTTCCCAACCCCCTTGGTTCTGTGGGATCTGTCTTCACCATACCCATCCTCCTGTGGCATCTCTCATTCTAATCCCCCCTGGTCCTTCGGGATCTGTCTTCCCCATCCCCATCCTCCTGTGGGATCTCTCCTTCCCATTCGCCTTCCTCCTGTGGGATCTCTCCTTCCTATCCGCCTTCCAACTCTGGGATCTCTCTTACCCATCCCCCTTCCGCCAGTGATATCTCTTCCCCATTCCCCTTCCTCCTGTGGGATCTCTCGTTCCATCCCCCTTTCTCCTTTGGGGATCTCTCTTCCCCATCCCACTTCCACCCGTGGGATCTCCCTTCTCCAACCCCCTTCCTTCTGTAGGATCTCTCTTCCCCATCCCCTTCCTCCTGTTGGATCTCTCTTTCCTATCCCCCTTCGTCCTTTGGGATCTCTATTTCATTTCCCACTTACTCCATTGGCATCTCTCTTTCCTATCCCCCTTCCACCTATGGGGATCTCTTTTCCCCATCCCCTTCTATGTGATCTCTCTTCCCAAATTGCTCCTGTGGGATCTCTCTTTCCCATCTCCTTCGCCCTGTGGGATCTCTTTCCCATCATCGTGTCCCCTGTGGGATCTCCATGCCCCAGACACTTCCTCCTGTGATATCTCTCTTCATCCAACTTCCTCCTGTGGGATCTCACCTACCCCTCCCCCTTCCTCCTGTGGGATCCGTTCCCCAACCCCCTTCCTCCTGTGGGATCTCTCTTCCCCATCCCACTTCCTCCTGTGGGATATCACTTCCCCATTCCCCTTCCTTCTCTGGGATCTCTCTTTTCTATCTCCCTTCGTCCATTAGGGATCACTCTTCCCCATGCACCTTCCTCCCGTGGGATCTCTCTTCCCCAACCCCCTTCCTTCTGTGGTATCTGTCTTCACCATCCCCATCCTCCTGCGGGATCTCTCTTTCTAATCCTCCTTTCTATTTTGAGATCTCTCATCACCATCCCCCTTCCTCCTGTGGGATTTCACTTCCCTATCCCGCTTCCTCCTATGGGATCACTCTTACCCATCCCACTTCCTCCTGTGATATCTCTTCCCCATCCCACTTCCTCCTGTGGGATCTCCGTTCCACATCCGCCTTCCTCCCGTGGGAACTCTCTTCCCATTCCCTTTCCTCCCATAGGATATCTCTTTCCTATTCCCCCTTCCTCCTTTGGGAACTCTTTTTCCCATCACATTCCTCTTGCGGGATCTGTTTTCTCCATCCCCCTTTCTCCTGTGGGATTTTTTCCCCATCCATTTCCTCCTGTGGGATCTCCCTTCCACATCCTCTTCCTTTTGTGGGATCTCTCTTCCCCATCCCACTTCCTCCTGTGGGATATCACTTCCCCATCCCCCCTCCTCCTGTGGGATTTCCGTTCCACATCCGCCTTCCTCCCGTGGGGTCTCTCTTCCCATTCCCTTTCCTCCCATAGGATATCACTTTCCTATTCCCCCTTCCTCCATTGGGAACGCTTTTACCCATCACATTCCTCTTGCGGGATCTGTTTTCCCCATCCCCCTTTCTCCTGTGGGATTTTTTCCCCATCCATTTCCTCCTGTGGGATCTCTCTTCCACATCCTCTTCCGCCTGAGGGATATCTCTTCCCCATCCCCCTTCCTACTGTGGTAGCTCTCTTGCACATCCCCTTCCTCCTGTGGGATCTCTCTTCCCTATCCCCTTCCTCCCGTTGGATCTCTCTTTCCTATCCCCCTTCGTCCTTTGGGATCTCTATTTCATTTCCCACTTACTCCATTGGCAGTTCTCTTTCCTATCCCCCTTCCACCTATGGGGATCTCTTTTCCCCATCCCCTTCTATGTGACCTCTCTTCCCAAATTGCTCCTGTGGGATCTCTCTTCCCCATCTCTTTCGCCCTGTGGGATCTCTTTCCCATCATCCTTTCTCCTGTGGGATCTCACTTACCCCTCCCCCTTCCTCCTGTGAGATCCGTTCCCCAACCCCCTTCCTCCTGTGGGATCTCTCTTCCCCATCCCCTTACTCCTGTGCGATCTCTCTTCCCCATCCCCCTTCCTTTTGTGGGATCTCTCTTCCCCATCCCACTTCCTCCTGTGGGATATCACTTCCCCATCCCCCTTCCTCCTGTGGGATCTCTCCTCCCTATCCCCCTTCCTCCTTTAGAATTTCTCCTCCCCATCGCCATTTCTCCTGTGATATCTCGTCCCCATCCCCTTTCTCCTGTGGGATCTTTGTTCCCCATCCCCCTTTCTTCTGTGGGATCTCTCTTCCTCATTCCCCTTCCTCCTCTTGGAACTCTTTTTCCCATCACATTCGTCTTGCGCATCTGTTTTCCCCATCCCCCTTTCTCCTGTGGGATTTTTTCCCCATCCATTTCCTCCTGTGAGATCTCTCTTCCACATCCTCTTCCGCCTGAGTGATCTCTCTTCCACATCCCCCTTCCTCCTGTCGTAGCTCTCTTCCCCATCCCCTTCCTCCTATGGGATCTCCCTTCCCCCATCCCCCTTCCTCCTGTGGTAGCTCTCTTCCCCATCCCCTTCCTCCTATGGGATCTCCCTTCCCCATCCCCCTTCCTCCTGTGGGATCTCTCTTCCTCATTCCCCTGCCTTATGTGTGATCTCTCTTCCCCATACCCTTCCTCCTGTGGGATCTCTCTTCCCCATCCCCCTTCCTCCTGTGGGATCTCCGTTCCACATCCGCCTTCCTCCCGTGGGATCTCTCCTTCCCATTCCCTTTCCTCCCATAGGATCTCTCTTTCCTATTCCCTATTCCTCCTTTGGTTACTCTTTTTCCCATCACATTCATCTTGGGGATCTGTTTTCCCCATCCCCCTTCCTCCTGTGGGTTCTCCCTTCCCCATCCGCCTTCCTCCTGTTGGATCTCTCCTTCCCATTCCCATTCCTCACGTATGATCTCTCTTTTCTATCCCCCTCCCTCCTGTGTGTTCTCCTTTCCCCATCCCCGGTTACGGGAGGGTTTAATGTTTCCAAAAACATCCACGTGAGGGAATTACCCTCAGACCACGGTTTGTATCACTTTGTTCTTCAATTTGTCTGTTTGTGTTTAGACTTGGGAAGAATTACCTGGGAGATTCAGGTGTGAAACTGGTGTCTGCGGCTCTGGTGAACTCGGAGTGTAAAATACAGAAACTGCGGTAAGTACCAGACTGGGAGATTGTGTTTACAGTCACTGGGTGTCTAACACTGAACATTAATGTGATCAGTAATAGTGTTACTGATAAACACTGGGGATTTGTACCGTCTCCTGTCTCTCTGTGTCCTTCACCCTCACTCTCTCTCATCTCCAGGCTGGACAATGTCGGGCTCACAGATTCTGGGGCCGAGGATCTCGCCTCCGCTCTCAGTACAAAATCATCACTGACGGAGCTGGACCTGAGTGAGAATAAACTGGGAGATTCAGGAGTGAAACTGGTGTCTGCAGCTCTGAGGAACCCAGAGTGTAAAATACAGAAACTGTCGTAAGTACCAGACTGTGGGAGATTGTGTTTACAATCACTGGGTGTCTGACACTGGACATTAATGTAATCAGTAATTGTGTTACTGATAAACACTGGGGATGTGTACCGTCTCCTGTCTCTCTGTGTCCTTCACCCTCACTCTCTCTCATCTCCAGGCTGAACAATGTCGGTCTCACAGATTCTGGTGCCGAGTATCTCGTCTCCGCTCTCAGTACGAACCCATCACTGACGGAGCTGGACCTGAGATCAAACTTTCTGACAGACGGATCTGTCCCCGGTCTCCGCCGCCTCATACTGACCCTCCCGAGTCTGGAGCTGATCCGGTGAGTGTTTGTGTTGATGTTGAATGTGATAAAATGTCAGCGGATCCGCGGGTTTTCTGGTGGTATTTGTCTGTGAGTGTTGTTGAAACATTAACCCCGGTCCCCTGATACTGACCCTGTTGTGTGATCTGTTTATTTCATCTTCATTCTCCCATCTGTTTCAGGCTGGGGTCGAATCGGTTCAGTGAGACCGGGAGGAAGGAACTGAGATCTCTGCAGGAACCCAAACCCGGACTGGGAGTGAACTTCTGAATGTGTGAACATCCCCGCCCGCGGGATGAAACCGATACCCCGTCCTCCCCTTTAAAACCACCTCAACTTTAATTCCGCCTCCCCTTTTAACTCCCAACTCCCCTTTAATTCCCCCATCCTCTTTTACTCCCCTCTCTCCTTTAACTCCCCCTCCTTTAACTCCCCCTCCCCTGTAGCTCCCCAACACCTTTAAATCCCGCCCTTACCTTTAATGGCCGCGTGCCGGGGCTGATTCCCAACGGTATTAACGGAACCGGATCCGGACTCCAGCTCGGTGAGGTCGGAAGCGCTCCGGCAGATACGCATTTCTGCACGTTGTCCAGCGTCGCAACTTCCGCCGGATGTGCGGGTTCGAGACTATCCCGCGTGACACCCCGGGGAATTACCCGGACAAGAGGAGGCCGTGGGGGTCGGGGCTCAGTCTGGGACACCGGTGTCCCGGGAGAGAGTCCTTTTGCTCACTTTGCTGAGGACGGTGCAATCGGCTGTCTGGCCGATATCATGATGTTAAATTGACAAATACCTCGGCAATGGCCTTGAATCCGCAGCGATCCCGGAAACGGCCCAGGAGTGTGATTGGATGCAGAGTGACGGTGAGGATTGGGACTGATTAATCTACCGGTCACCCGTTGTCGCCGGTCAGTTAATTCTGTGTGACTGTGAGAGTGTCGGGAACTGTGAGGCGACCAACGTTCTGCGCAGGCGCAACGGGTTTCAAATAGCTAGCGCGCCGGAGCACCTCTGACGTAATTTCCAGGGCGGGCGCTCGGGATTAAATGCCAGCTCCGCGAAGTTTGAATAAACTCGTCTCGAACAGATTTGCCGACTGCGTATCGTTGTCTCTCGCTCTGTCTGTAGTATATCGCTACAACAGACACAGTGTGAATCTTCTTCCACACAGTACTCTCGTTCACCCCTGGGATTAGACACAGAGAGAATCTCCCTACACACCGTCCCATCACACAATCCCGCAGACAGAAGCAGAGTGAATCTCCCTCCACACCGTCCCTTCACACACTCCCGGGGTCAGACAGAGAGAGAATCTCCCTCAAAATCGTTCCATCACACACTCCCGGGGTTGGACCGAGTGAATCTCCCTCAATACTGTCCCATCACACACTCCTTGGGTCAGACACAGAGTGAAGCTCCCTCCACATCGTCCCATCAAACACTCCCGGTGTCAGACACAGTGAATCTCCCTTCACAAAGTCCCATCACACACTACCGGGGTCAGACACAGAGTGAAGCTCGCCCTACAGCGTCCCATCCCCCTCCCTCCTGTGAGATCTCCCTTCCCCATCCGGCTTCCTCCCGCAGGATCTCTCTTTCCAATCCCACTCGCTCCTGTGGGATGTGTCTTTCCCATCCACCTCCCAGCTGTGGGATTTCTCTTCCCATTACCCCTTCCTCCTCTGGGATCTATTTTCCCCATCCCCCATCCACCTGTCAGATCTCTTTTCCCAATTCTCCTTCCTTCTGTCGGATCTCTCTTCCCCATTCTCTTCCTCCTGTGGGATCTCTCTTCCCAATCCCCCAATGAGATCTCTCTTCCCCATCCACTTCCTCCTGGGGATCTCTCTACGCCATCCTCATCCTTTTGTGGATTCTCTCTTCCCCATCTCCCTTCCTCCTGCGGTATCACCCTTTCCCATCCCCTACCTCCTGTGGTATCTCTCTTTCACATCGCCCTACCTCCTGCAGGATTTGACTTCCTGATTCTGCTTCCTATTGTGGGATCTCTCTTCCCCATCCAATTCCTTCTTCCGGAAATGTCTTCCCCATCCCCCTTCCTCCAGTATCATCTCACTTAGCAATTTCTCTTCCTCCTGTGTGATCTCTTTCCCCTTCCCCCTTCCTCCTGTGGGATCTCTTTCCACATCCCCCTTCCTCCTGTGGGATCTCTTTCCCCATCCCCCTTCCTCCTGTAGAATATCTTTCCCCATCCCCCTTCCTCCTGTGGGATCTCTCTTCCCCATCCCCCGTCCTCCTGTGGGATCTCTCTTCCCCATCCCCCTTCCTCCTGTGGGATCACTTTTCCCCATCCCCCATCCTCCTGTCGGATCTCTTTTCCCCATCCCCCATCCTCCTGTGGGATCTCTCTTCCCCAATTCCCCCTCCTGTTGGATCTCTGTTCCCCATCCCCCATCCTCCTGTGGGATCTCTACTCCCCATCTCTCTTCCTCCTGCGGGATCTCTTTTCTCCATCCGCCTTGCTCCTATGGGATCTCTCTTCCCCATCCCCCATCCCGCAGTGAGATCTCTCTTCCCCAGCCCGCTTCCTCCTGAGGGATCTCTCTTCTACATCCCCGTCCTTCTGTTGGATCTCTCTTCCCCATTCTCCTTCCTAATATGTGATCTCTCTTCCCCATTGCCTTCCTCCTATGGGACCTCTTCCCCATCCCCCTTCCTCCTGTGAGTTCTCCCTTCCCCATCCGCCTTTCTCCTGTGGGATCTCTCCTTCCCATTCCCATTCCTCCCGCAGGATCTCTCTGTCCTGTCCCCCTCCCTCCTGTGGGATCTGTCTTCCCAGTACCCCTTCCTCCTCTGGGATCTCTTTTCCGCATCCCACATCCACATGTCGGATCTCTGTTCCCAATTCTCCTTCTTTCTGTCGGATCTCACTTCCCCATCCCCGTTCCTCCCGTGGGATATCTCCTCCCCATCCCCCTTCCACCTTTGGGATCTCTCTTCCCCATCCCCCATTCTCCTGTGGGATCTCTCTTCCACATCCCCCTTCCTCCTGTGGGATCTCTCTTCCCCAATCCCCCGTCCTGTTGGATCTCTGTTCCCCATCCCCCATCCTCCTGTGGGATCTCTCTTCCCCAATCCCCCGTCCTGTTGGATCTCTGTTCCCCATCCCCCATCCTCCTGTGGGATCTCTCTTCCCCAATCCCCCGTCCTGTTGGATCTCTGTTCCCCATCCCCCGTCCTCCTGTGGGATCTCTTTTCTCCATCCGCCTTGCTCCTATGGGAACTCTCTTTCTCATTCCTCCTATGGGACCTCTTCCTTACCCTCCTTCCTCCTGTGGGATCTCCCTTCCCCATCCCCCTTTCTCCTGTGGGATTACTCTGTCCCATCGCCTTCCTCCTGTGGGATCTCCCTTCCTCATCCCACTTCCTCCTGTGTGATCTCTCTTTCCCATCGCCTTCCACCTATGGCACCTCTTCCTTATCCTCACTCCTCCTGTGGGTCTCCTTTCCCCATCGCCTTCTTCCTATGGGACCGCTTCCTTATCCTCCTTCCTACTGTGGGATCTCCCTTCCCCATCCCCCTTCCTCCTGTGGGATCTCTCTTTCCCATCGCCTTCTTCCTATGGGACCGCTTCCTTACCCTCCTTCCTACTGTGGGAATTCCCTTCCCCATCCCCCTTCCTCCTGTGGGATCACTCTTTCCCATCGCCTTCCTCCTGTGGGATCTCCCTTCCTCATCCCACTTCCTCCTGTGGGATCTCTCTTTCCCATCACCTTCCTCCTATGGGACCTGTTCCTTATCCTCCTTCTTCCTGTGGGAAATAACTTCCCCATCCCCCTTCCTCCTGTGGAATCTCCCTTCCCCATCCCCCTTCCTCCTGTGGGATTACTCTTTCCCATCGCCTTCCTCCTATGGGAATTCTTCTTTATCCTCATTCTTCCTGTGGGATCTCCCTTCTCCATCTCCCTTCCTCCTTTGGGATCTCTCTTCCCCAACCCCCTTCCTCCTGTGGAATCTCCCTTCCCCATCCCCCTTCCTCCTGTGGGATTACTCTTTCCCATCGCCTTCCTCCTATGGGAATTCTTCTTTATCCTCATTCTTCCTGTGGGATCTCCCTTCTCCATCTCCCTTCCTCCTTTGGGATCTCTCTTTCCCATCGCCTTCCTCCTGTGGGAAATCTTCCTTATCCTCCTTCCTCCTGTGGGATCTCTCTTTCCCATCGCCTTCCTCCTATGGGAAATCTTCCTTCTCCTCCTTCCTCCTGTGGGATCTCACTTCCCCATTCCCCTTCCTTCTGTGGGATCTCTCTTTCCCATCGCCTTCCTCCTATGGGAAATCTTCCTTATCCTCCTTATTCTTGTGGGATCTCCCTTCCCCATCCTCCTTCCTCCTGTGGGATCTGTCTTCCTGATTCAGCTTCCTACTCCAGGTTCTGTCTTTTATATGCACATCCTGTTCTGGGACCTCTCTTCCCCCACCCTCTTCCTCCTGTGGGATATCTCCTTCCCATCCTCTTCCTCCTGTGGTATCTATCATCCCCATCCCTCTTCCTACTGTGGGATTTCACTTTCCCATAACCTTCCTCCTATGGGATCTCTCATCCCATTCCCCTTCCTCCTGTGGGATCTCTCTTTCCCATCGCCTTCTTCCTATGGGACCGCTTCCTTACCCTCCTTCCTACTGTGGGATCTACCTTCCCCATCCCCCTTCCTCCTGTGGGATCACTCTTTCCCATCGCCTTCCTCCTGTGGGATCTCCCTTCCTCATTCCACTTCCTACTGTGGGATTTCTCTTTCCCATCACCTTCTTCCTATGGGATCTCCCTTCCCATTCCCCTTCCTCCTGTGGGATCTCTCTTCCCATTCCCCTTCCTCCTGTGGGATCTCTCTTTCCCATCACCTTCCTCCTATGGGACCTGTTCCTTATCCTCCTTCCTCCTATGGGATCTCCCTTCCCCATCCCCCTTCCTCCTGTGGGATTTCCCTTCCTCATCCCCCTTCCTCCTGTGGGATCTCTCTTCCCCATCCCCCTTCCTCCTGTGGGATCTCTCTTCCCCATCGCCTTCCACCTATGGCACCTCTTCCTTATCCTCACTCCTCCTGTGGGTCTCCTTTCCCCATCGCCTTCTTCCTATGGGACCGCTTCCTTATCCACCTTCCTCCTGCGGGATCTCACTTCGCCATCCCCCTTTCTCCTGTGGGTTTTCTCTTTCCCATCGCCTTCCTCCTATAGGACCCCTTCCACATCCGCCTTCCTCCTGTGGAATCTGTCTTCCTGATTCAGGTTCCTACTCCAGGTTCCGTCTTCTATATGCACATCCTGCTCTGGGACCTCTCTTCCCCCACCCTCTTCCTCCTGTGGGATATCTCCTTCCCATCCTCTTCCTCCTGTGGGATCTCGCTTCCCCATCCCTCTTCCTACTGTGGGATTTCTCTTTCCCATCACCTTCCTCCTATGGGATCTCCCTTCCCCATTCCCCTTCCTCCTGTGGGATCACACTTTCCCATCGCCTTCCTCCTGTGGGATCTCCCTTCCTCATCCCACTTCCTACTGTGGGATTTCTCTTTCCCATCACCTTCCTCCTATGGGATCTCTCTTCCCATTCCCCTTCCTCCTGTGGGATCTCTCTATCCCATCACCTTCCTCCTATGGGATTTGTTCCTTATCCTCCTTCCTCCTGTGGGATCTCCCTTCCTCATCCCACTTCCTACTGTGGGATTTCTCTTTCCCATCACCTTCCTCCTATGGGATCTCTCTTCCCATTCCCCTTCCTCCTGTGGGATCTCTCTTCCCCATCACCTTCCTCCTATGGGACCCGTTCCTTATCCTCCTTCCTCCTGTGGGATCTCCCTTCGCCATCCCCCTTCCTCCTGTGGGATTTCTCTTTTCCATCACCTTCCTCCTATGGGATCTCTCTTCCCATTCCCCTTCCTCCTGTGGGATCTCTCTTTCCCATCGCCTTCCTCCTATGGGACCTCTTCCTTATCCTTACTCCTCCTGTGGGATCGCCCTTCCTCATCCCACTTCCTACTGTGGGATCTCTCATTCCCATCGCCTTCCTCCTGTGGGATCTCTCATTCCCATCACCGTCCTCCTGTGTGATCTCTCATTCCCATCGCCTTCCTCCTGTGGGATCTCCCTTCCTCATCCCACTTCCTCCTGTGGGATCTCTGTTTCCCATCACCTTCCTCCTGTGGGATCTCCCTTCCTTACCCTCCTTCCTCCTGTGGGATCTGTCTTCCTGATTCAGCTTCAGGTTCTGTCTTCTATATGCACATCCTGCTCTGGGACCTCTCCTCCCCCACCCTCTTCCTCCTGTGGGATATCTCCTTCCCATCCTCTTCCTCCTGTGGTATCTATCTTCCCCATCCCTCTTCCTACTGTGGGATTTCACTTTCCCATCACCTTCCTCCTATGGGATCTCTCATCCCATTCCCCTTCCTCCTGTGGGATCTCTCTTTCCCATCGCCTTCTTCCTATGGGACCGCTTCCTTATCCTCACTCCTCCTGTGGGTCTCCTTTCCCCATCGCCTTCTTCCTATGGGACCGCTTCCTTATCCACCTTCCTCCTGCGGGATCTCACTTCGCCATCCCCCTTTCTCCTGTGGGTTTTCTCTTTCCCATCGCCTTCCTCCTATAGGACCCCTTCCACATCCGCCTTCCTCCTGTGGAATCTGTCTTCCTGATTCAGGTTCCTACTCCAGGTTCCGTCTTCTATATGCACATCCTGCTCTGGGACCTCTCTTCCCCCACCCTCTTCCTCCTGTGGGATATCTCCTTCCCATCCTCTTCCTCCTGTGGGATCTCGCTTCCCCATCCCTCTTCCTACTGTGGGATTTCTCTTTCCCATCACCTTCCTCCTATGGGATCTCCCTTCCCCATTCCCCTTCCTCCTGTGGGATCACACTTTCCCATCGCCTTCCTTCTGTGGGATCTCCCTTCCTCATCCCACTTCCTACTGTGGGATTTCTCTTTCCCATCACCTTCCTCCTATGGGATCTCTCTTCCCATTCCCCTTCCTCCTGTGGGATCTCTCTATCCCATCACCTTCCTCCTATGGGATTTGTTCCTTATCCTCCTTCCTCCTGTGGGATCTCCCTTCCTCATCCCACTTCCTACTGTGGGATTTCTCTTTCCCATCACCTTCCTCCTATGGGATCTCTCTTCCCATTCCCCTTCCTCCTTTGGGATCTCTCTTCCCCATCACCTTCCTCCTATGGGACCCGTTCCTTATCCTCCTTCCTCCTGTGGGATCTCCCTTCGCCATCCCCCTTCCTCCTGTGGGATTTCTCTTTTCCATCACCTTCCTCCTATGGGATCTCTCTTCCCATTCCCCTTCCTCCTGTGGGATCTCTCTTTCCCATCGCCTTCCTCCTATGGGACCTCTTCCTTATCCTTACTCCTCCTGTGGGATCGCCCTTCCTCATCCCCCTTCCTACTGTGGGATCTCTCATTCCCATCGCCTTCCTCCTGTGGGATCTCTCATTCCCATCACCGTCCTCCTGTGTGATCTCTCATTCCCATCGCCTTCCTCCTGTGGGATCTCCCTTCCTCATCCCACTTCCTCCTGTGGGATCTCTGTTTGCCATCACCTTCCTCCTGTGGGATCTCCCTTCCTTACCCTCCTTCCTCCTGTGGGATCTGTCTTCCTGATTCAGCTTCAGGTTCTGTCTTCTATATGCACATCCTGCTCTGGGACCTCTCCTCCCCCACCCTCTTCCTCCTGTGGGATATCTCCTTCCCATCCTCTTCCTCCTGTGGGATCTCTCTTCCCCATCCCCCTTCCTACTGTGGGCTCTCCCTTCCACATCGCCTTCCTCCTATGGGACTTCCTTATCCCCCTTCCTCCTGTGGGATCTCTCTTCCCCATCGCCCTTTCTCCTGTGGGTTTTCTCTTTCCCATCGCCTTCCTCCTATGGCACCCCTTCCTTATCCTCACTCCTCCTGTGGGTCTCCTTTCCCCATCGCCTTCTTCCTATGGGACCCCTTCCTTATCCTCCTTCCTCCAGCGGGATCTCACTTCCCCATCCCCCTTTCTCCTGTGGGTTTTCTCTTTCCCATCGCCTTCCTCCTATAGGACCCCTTCCCCATCCGCCTTCCTCCTGCGGAATCTGTCTTCCTGATTCAACTTCCTACTCCAGGTTCTGTCTTCTATATGCACATCCTGCTCTGGGACCTCTCTTCCCCCACCCTCTTCCTCCTGTGGGATATCACCTTCCCATCCTCTTCCTCCTGTGGGATCTCCCTTCCCCATCCCCTTTCCACCTGTGGAATCTCTCTTTCCCATCGCCTTCTTCCTATTGTACCGCTTCCTTACCCTCCTTCCTACTGTGGGATCTCCCTTCCCCATTCCCCTTCCTCCTGTGGGATCTCTCTTTCCCATCGCCTTCTTCCTATTGGACCGCTTCCTTACCCTCCTTCCTACTGTGGGATCTCCCTTCCCCATCCCCCTTCCTCCTGTGTGATCTCTCTTCCCCATTCCCTTCCTCCTGTGCAATCTCTCTTCACCATTGCCATTCCTCCTGTGTGATCTCTCTTTCCCATCGCCTTACTCCTATGGGACCTCTTCCTTATCCTCCTTCCTCCTGTTGGATCTCCCTTCCCCATCCCCATTCCTCCTGTGGGATCTCCCTTCGCCATCCCCCTTCCTCCTGTGGGACTACTCTGTCCCATCGCCTTCCTGCTATGGGACCTCTTCCTTATCCTTACTCCTCCTGTGGGATTGCCCTTCCTCATCCCCCTTCCTACTGTGGGATCTCTCATTCCCATCGCCTTCCTCCTGTGGGATCTCCCTTCCTCATCCCACTTCCTCCTGTGGGATCTCTCATTCCCATCACCTTCCTGCTGTGGGATCTGTCTTCCTGATTCAGCTTCAGGTTCTGTCTTCTATATGCACATCCTGTACTGGGACCTCTCTTCCCCCACCCTATTCCTCCTGTGGTATATCTCCTTCCCATCGCCTTCCTCCTATGGGAAATCTTCCTTATCCTCCTTCCTCCTGTGGGATCTCCCTTCCCCATCCGCCTTCCTCCGGTGGGATCTCCTCTCCCCATCCGCCTTCCTCCTGCGGGATCTCTCTTCGCCATCCCCCTTCCTTCTGAGGGATATCTCTTCCCTATCCCCTTACTCCTGTTGGATCTCTCTTCCCCATCCCCTTCCTCCTGTGGGATCTCTCTTCCCCATCCCCCATCCTCCTGTGGGAACACTTTCCGCATCCCCCTCCCTCCTGTGGGATCTCTCTTCCCCATCAAACTTGCTCCTTGGGAACTCTTTCCCCCATCCCTGTTCACTTGTGTCTTTCCATCCGTTCCCTCAGTTGGGGTCTCTTCCTCCATCTCCCATCGACATTTCCCGATTCACAAAGCTTCTCACTGTGGGACTATATCACCTTCAACCCTGCCCTTTCTGACACTCTGTGGTCAGTAACACTTTTCTAGACAATGGAGAACGAGACAGAATGTGTGGAGTTCACAGGGTCACAGCGACAGACTGAATGACTGACATTGCGGGAATAACCTGGAGCTGGGCAGTGAGGGACATTGAGAGTGATGGGAACTCCGATCAGTGATTTACGGAAGGGTTTAATGTTTCCTGAAATATCCGCGTGAGAGAATTACCCTCAGACCCACGGTTTGAATCAATTTGTCTGTTTATGTTCAGACTTGGGTGGAATGTCCTGGAAGATTCAGGAATGAAACTGGTGTTGTCAGCTCTGAGGAACCCGGAGTGTAAAATACAGAGACTGTGGTAAGTACCAGACTGTGCGAGATTGTGCTTACAGTCACTGGGTGTCTGATACTGGACATTAATGTGATCAGTAATTGTGTTACTGATAAACACTGGAGATTTGTACCGTCTCCTGTCTCTCTGTGTCCTTCACCCTCGCTCTCTCTCATCTCCAGGCTGAACATTGTCGGTCTGACAGATTCTGGGGCCGACGTTCTCGCCTCCGCTCTCAATACAAAACCATCCTTGACGGAGCTGGACCTGACATTCAACTCTCTGACAGACCGATCTGTCCCCGGTCTCCGCCGCCTCATAAAGACCCGCCCGAGTCTGGAGTGGATCGAGTGAGTGTTTGTGTTAATGTTCAATGTGATAAAATGTCAGCGGATCCGCGGGTTTTCTGGTGATATTTATCTGTGACTGTTGTTGAAACATTAACCCCGGTCCCCTGTTACTGACCCTATTGTGTAATCCGTTTATTTCATCTTTATTCTCCCATCTGTTTCAGGCTGTACGGGAATCGGTTCAGTGAGACCGGGAGGAAGGAACTGAGATCTCTGCAGGAAGCCAGACCCGGACTGAGAGTGACCTTGTGAACATCCGAATGTGTGAACATCCCCGCCCGCGGGATGGAGCCGATTCCCCGCCCTCCACTTTCTCCCACTCCCATTTAACACCCCGCCCTCCCCTTTAACTCCCCCTCCCCTTTAACTCCCCGCCCTCCCCTTTAAATCACCCCTCCCCTTTAACTCTCCCCCCCCCGTTAACTCCCCCTCCCCTTTAACTACCACCTCTTTAACTCCCCCTCCCCTTTAATCCCCCCCCTCCCCGTTAACTTCCCCTCCTCTTTAACTCCCGCTCTTACCTGTAATGGCCGCGCGCCGGGTCTGATTCCCAACGGTTTTAACGGACCTGGCTCCGGTCTCGAGATCGGAGATTTCGGAAGCGCTCCCGCAGTGACGCATTTCCGCCCGTTGTCCGGCGGCGCCACTTGCGGCGGTGTGCCGGTCCAAGACTCTCCCGCGTGGCACCCCGGGGAACTACATGGGCAGGTAGAGCCCGGGGGGCCGGGGCTCAGTCTGGGACACCGGTGTCCCGGGAGAGAATCATTTTGCTCCCTTTGCTGATGACGGTGCATTCGGCTGTCTGGCCGATATAATGATGTTAAATTGACAAATACCTGGGCAATGGCCTTGAATTCGCAGCGATCCCGGACACGGCCCCGGAGTGTGATTGGATGCAGAGTGACGGTGAGGAACGGGACTGTTTAATCTACCGGTCACCCATTATCGCCGGTCAGTTAATTCTGTCTGACTGCGAGTGAGTCGGGAATAGTGTGGCGACTCACTTGCTGTGCCGGAGCTCCTCTGACGTCATTTCCGCCGGAGAGGGCGGGCACTGGGGATGAAAAGCCAGCGCCGCGAAGTTTGAATAGACTTGTCTCGAAGAGATTTACCGACTGCGTGTCGTTGTCTCTAACTCTGTATGTAGAACATCGCTACAACAGCTTATTTATTCCCGCAAGACAGCAGCTCACATACTGATTAATTTACATTTATCATGATGAAATCAATAAACCGCTGTAACTTCCTGACTTGCTGTCTGACTTTAGTTTGTTTGAGGTTTCTGCTGCCCCCCCCCCCCCCCGCACCCTGTGCACTGCAACAGTGGGTCGGAGCTCCTCACACTGACACAGTAGAGTCTCAGCTCCAGGCTGAGGGAGGTCGGACTGGCAGAGTCTGGGTGCCCAGGATCTCGTCACAAATTAACCCCTTTCCTGGATAGCCGTCCCCTCATGTACCCCGCAGACAGTTAATATCGTCTAGAATATCAGACGTGAGTCACTGAGGTCCCGAGTACGAGACGGATGGAGGATGGAATACCGGCGTGAAACACAGAGTGAATCTCCCTTCGCACCGTCCCATCACACACTCCCGGGGTCTTACACAGAGTGCAACTACCTCCACACGGTCCGATTACACAGTGAGGTATTATGAAGCAGCGAATCTCCCTCTCTGCCCACTGTCCTCTCTGACCATTCAGTATAGGCTCAGAACTGAGAGATTGATTTGCGGTTGAAGGGGGGTGTCTAACTCCAGTATTCAACTCCCCACCATTCTCTCCACCAATCCCTGTCAGCACAGAGAGGGTGGCGTTTGGGGAGAGATGGGGTGTGACAGAGATGACGGGGCTGCATGGCTGTGGTAGGTCGCAGGAA
The DNA here is from genome assembly GCF_030144855.1 of Hypanus sabinus. Classification (NCBI taxonomy): domain Eukaryota; kingdom Metazoa; phylum Chordata; class Chondrichthyes; order Myliobatiformes; family Dasyatidae; genus Hypanus; species Hypanus sabinus. The sequence goes on from NW_026779939.1 coordinate 680,603, forward strand.
ATATGTATCGGGGAGGGAGGCGATGACGGAGTAGGGGATTGTGGTCGAAGGAGACGGAGAGGCGTGCAGGTGAGGGATGTGTCGACTGATGTGAGGAGAACAGCAGCGGAGGTTGAAGTATCTGAGGACATGTCTCTCCCCTGCAGTCTGAAATCCCCCCCGCCCCCCGCTTCAAAAGGCGACAATCACACCAGTGCCGGAGAAGAGTCGGGAGAGTTGTCTCGACAACAATCACCCAGTGACACTCACAGCTATTGGGATTAACTACTTTGACAATAGACAATAGACAATAGACAATAGGTGCAGGAGTAGGCCATTCGGCCCTTCTAGCCAGCAGCGCCATTCACTGTGATCGTGGCTGATCATACACAATCAGTACCCCGTTCCTGCCCTCTCCCCATATCCCTTGACCCCGCTATCTATAAGAGCTCCATCTAACTCACTCTTGAATGCATCCAGAGACTTGGCCTCCACTGCTTTCTGGTGCAGAGCATTCCACATATCCACCTCTCTCAAGGTGAAAATGTTTTTCCACATCTGTGTTCTAAATGGCCTACCCCTTATTCTTAAACTGTGGCCTCTGGTTCTGGACCCCCCCCACCCAACATCGGGAACATGTCTCCTGCCTCCAGCGTGTCCAATCCCTTAATAATCTTATATGTCTCAATCAGATCCCCTCTCATCCTTCTAAATTCCAGTGTATACAATCCCAGTCCCTCCAATCTTTCAACATATGACAGTCCCGCCATTCTGGGAATTAACCTCGTGAACCTACTCTGCACTCCCTCAATAACAAGAATGTCCTTCCTCAAATCGGGAGACCAAAACTGCACACAATGCACCAGGTGGTGTCTCAACAGGGCCTGTACAGCTGCAGAAGGACCTCTTTACTCCTATACTCAATTCCTCTTGTTATAAATGCCAGCATGCCATTAGCTTTCTTCACTGCCTGCTGTACCTGCATGCTTGATTTCATTGCACCTCCCCTTGTCATAATCGGCCACCGTCCAGATAATAATCTGTTTTCCTGTTCTTGCCACCCAAGTGGATAACCTCACATTTACCCACATTAAACTGCATCTGCCACACACTTGCCCACTCACCCAACTTGCCCAAGTCATCCTGCATTCTCATAACATCTTCCATACATTTCGCACTGCCACCCAGGATTGTGTCATGACTTGGAGCAAGGTTCAACTCTCTCTGCCTGAGAGTCAACCAACACTCTGGCAGGAGCTGACCGGAGTCATATCTGGTGGCTAATGGAAACCAGGTGCTGGTGATTGAGAGGCATTGGGAACGATTAGGAATCAAGTGTGGGGATCTGGTTGAGAGGCTGGTCATACCCAAAGTCGACCCCTTCTCCAGAGAGGACGTGTGCCCCGTGAGATTTGGGGAAACTCGACGAAAGGTCTACCGCGGATAGGATCTCACTCGCTCTCCCCTGGTCCCTGGACCCCCTGGAGATTATAACACCGATACCAGGCTGCGGTTGACTGAGACATGCTCGGCGTTCAGGATCATCCTCCCCTCCGTTCTGATCCACAGACTCCGGATCCTGGGCCAGCGAACCTCCCTCTGGAGCTGGATGATGGACATCCTCATCACCGTGACTCCCTCAGCACCGGGACAGGTTCCCGGCTCACTGCCGCCATCGGAGAAGGGAGGGGAGCCTGAAAACTCGACGAATCAGCGACATCTTCTTCCCCTCCGCCATCAGGTGTTTGAATGCGTCAGAGCACCCCCGACATTTCTGCGGTATTTATATATATATAAATTTGTAATTTACATTAACCTTACATCCTTTAAAATAGGAAAGGGGGATATAAAGAGAAGAGATAGAGGGAGAGAGAGAGTGGGGGGAGAGAGAGAAGGAGGGATGGAGGGGGGGAGAGATATTAGGGAAGAGCGAGGGACTGAGGAGTTGTTCATTTCACGGAGGGAGGGGGAGAGAGTGAGACTGTGAGAGGGAGAGAGGGGGGAGAGAGAGAAAGAGGGAGGAGAGAGATATTAGGGAAGAGAGAGAAAGACTGAGGAGTTGTTCATTTCACTCGGAGGGACGGGGGAGTGAGGGGGGAGAGAGAGAAAGAGGGAGGAGAGAGATATTAGGGAAGAGAGAGAAAGACTGAGGAGTTGTTCATCTCACTCGGAGGGAGGGGGCTTGCTTGCTTCGGTACTGACTATCCACCAGTCATTATTCGGTAATGACTATCTATGCCTCTCATAATCTTGTAGAGCTCTATGAAGTCCCCTCTCATTCTTCTACGCTCCAAAGAGAAAAGTCCCAGCTCTGCTAACCTTGCTTCCTATGACTTGTTCTCCAAACCAGGCAACATCCTGGTAAATCTCCTCTGCACCCTCTACACAGCTGCAAACTTGGCACCAAGGCCATCTATTCCATCATCTAAATCACTGAAACACAGCATAAAGAGAAGCGGTCCCAACACCGGCCCCGGTAGAACACCACTAGTCACTGGCAGCCGACCAGAAAAGGATCCTTTTATTCCCACTCACAGCCCTCAACGTGATACCGACACCCCGCTCTCTGTAGCATCACCGTGACACCGACACCCCCTTCACCATCTCCCTCAGTGTTACAGATCCGTCAGTCTCTGATCTCCCCCGATCAAAAATACCGGAGCCTTTGGGAAAAATATCCGGAGGCGAACAGGACTCAGCGCCCATGTCGACCGCAGATCGACGAGCCGAACTCCAGCCTTGAATCCAGGACAGGCGAGGTTTCCGCCCGGATCTCCGTCTCAGGAATGTTCCGGCCCTCAACCACAACGCCTCCACCCCCGACAGCAAACTGTTTGTCCTGGAAAGCCACCGCTCCTCCCTCGAAAACGAATTGTTCGCCCTGCGAAGGAACCACTCTGTCCTGAGCATCGATCAGCATCCAGCGCAATCTCATCTCCGAGACAGATTCAATGACCTCGAATTGAAGTAAAGAACTCTCCAGGAAACCAAGGCGCAAATCTGCCGACTGCTGACTGTCGTGGTTTCACGTGGCCCACAAATGACCGGGAGACGCAGAAGGTTCTTCAAGAAGTGTTGATCTTTAATTTGCAAATCAAAGCTGAGACATCATTGAGCTAGTCGCCGATTGCCCACTGATCCTTTTTTTAGCATTTTTATAGCAATCTCCTGGTTTAGTTGCATTAGCATATCCAATCGGTCTACAGATGCGTCTCACAAGTACATCCGCCATTATTGTTTCTGCACATTGACTTAATCCTGTTCTAATCTACAGCTATAGGGAGAAGCGATGTTGACGTTTCGGGCCGAGACCCTTCGTCAGGCCTAACCGAAAGGAGGGATAGGCTAGTCGTGACGAAGGGTCTCGGCCCGAAACGTCGACAGCGCTTCTCCCGATAGATGCTGTCTGGCCTGCTGTGTTCCACCAGCATTCTGTGTGTTGTTGTTTGAGTTTCCAGCATCTGCAGATTTCCTCGTGTTTGCTAAACTACATCTCTTAGCTATCTCTCATTAACACACCACTGTCTTCTACATTCTTAAGATTTCATTCTCCTACTAAATTGGATACATGCTTAGCAAATAACAAGTTCAAAGCTGACTACATAGTTTTGATTTAACACAGCAAACGATGCAACTTTTATACTCCAGTATACTCCCCTTTGAGACCCATAGGGGAAGACACACAGAGAAAGAAGACTAAGAGCCCGCGCACAACAAAAGCCCCAATGAACTCAAGCACTTATTCCCAAATCTCGGGTTAAACTATAATTTTCTGCGCCAAGACCTCAAAGTATTTTCTCCCTGTTACCCTGGACCGCTGAGCCAAAAAACGGTCCCTTTGTACCCGGGACAGTGGAAAAAATCTCAGAAGACCTTACAATCTAATCCCACGCTGTCGATTTGCTCTTGTTCATCCTGCAGGTGTTGTAGGCTGTAACGATACATTTTCAGTGTTTTTTCTCCACTCAGCTTGCTTCAGTAATTGCCACGAGCATCGGAAATTGTTTGGTTGCAGCACGCACTGCAAGAGACTTGAGACAAGAAGGAAAACAGCACAGCACAAGCGCACAGCTCAACAATACAATACTGACAGTTATTGCCATTTCAGTCAGCCATGCTCCCCATCCTCCGAGTCTACTTTCCAACCAGTCAAATAACTGATGTCCGGACCCTGCATTCTCTTCAACTTCCTTTCTTAGACTTTTCAAAGTATACATTGCCTTCGTAAACGATCCTTCCGGACTAGTGTTATTTGGTATAAAAGTACAGCACTTCTCTCCAAACATCACACAAACTGCGGGGAAGCCTGATAGAACATACACCAGTATGGGCACATTGGTGAGTTCCTCACACAGCTCAGAGAGCAGGGATCTGTTAGAACACAAAGCTTCAGGAAGCAAGCCCTGATCGGACCTGGACACTGTCGTTCACATTGCTCCCCTGTGCTCTCATTGCCACCGCGTGCAGGTGGAGGAGTTATAAGGCATGGGGACTACGTGCTGAGCGGGGCTTTCTCTTGAGCACAAGTAGCAATTCTGTCTCTTCATCATTCCTGCCGTGTAAGTTGCCCATTGATACCACTGATTAGTCCGCATCTGTAACCATGGCGAGGAGGTAAGTGTTCTGCTCCCCTTACTTCTTTTCTGTAGGTTCTGTGGGATAACAGTCCCACTCCAGATCTGCCATACTAATGGTTCCCAAGTATGCACTGGGAGCACTAATCGTTCCCAAGTCCGCTTTGTCCCCAGGAGCACAACCGGTCGTTCCCAGCACATCCCTATTATCTGAAGAAGCCCTACTCTCCACCACCACATCCTGAGGGTCTTCAGGTCCGTCCTCAGGACCAAACATTTCCCTTACCAATTGAACAAACTCCTGCGGTGCAGTGTCAGCTTCTTGTTCCTCCTGTCTGTCTCCTGCTAATTGCTCCTCCGCGTCACTTACCTCGGACACCTCACCTGATTGCCCCTGCAGGACTGCCCTCGTGCAGTGGTTCAGATGGTACCAGGTGGAGCGTCCTTCTACCTGTACTGCAGTGGGAGATGCCTTGGTCACCGTAAAGGGTCCTTCACTTCTCGGCTTGTTCCACTTTCTCCGAAAAACTCGCACGTAAACCTGGTCTCCTGGTTTGATCGTTCCTTACCCTTGTACGGTCTCCGGCTCTTTCTGTTTTCCCTGTGCATAAATAGACCTGTGTATCATAGTTAGCTGCTGCATGTATTGTTTCAATTCTATTTCCAATTGTTCCAAACTAGGTCCTTTATACGGCCCACTCCACTGGGGCACTGGCATGGGCCTCCCAGTGAGCATCTCATGCGGTGTCAGGCATGTGATTCGATTAGTTTGCAGACGGTAACTCATCAATGCTAACGGTAAAGCATCGACCCAATTAAGTTTAGTGTCTGCACAGATTTTGTTTAGTTTGGCTTTCAGGGTTCCATTAATTCTTTCTACCATGCCCTGTGACTGAGGGTGGTACACACATCCAAATCTTTGCTGTATCCTCAGCGCTTGTAGTACCAGTTTGACCGCTTTCTGGATAAAAGCTGAACCATTGTCTGAGCTAACTTCTGTCGGTAGTCCAAACCTTGGGATCACTTCATTTGTCAGAAATTTTACCCCTGCCTTTGCCCCTTGATCACTTGAATGTACCGCCTCCACCCATCTGATAAATCGATCAATTACTACCAGCATGTATCTTTTCCCTTTCACTGTCTTTATCATGTCTACGTAATCATTCACTAGATGTTTAAATGGTCCTTCAGGTACAGGAATGTGACCAATTGGGTTGTAATTCCCTTCCGAACATTATTCTGTGTGCATACCTCACACTGTGACAAGACAAAGTCCACTGAAGCCTGTAAATAAGGTGACCAAAAACCATCCTTCTTTTATTTTCTTCATCACTCCCCCTCCCCTTGCACAATGTTCAATCCCATGCGCTTCTGAAATCAGAACCGTCAGTAGAGGGGTGGGCGCTACCAACAAACCGTCTTCCATGCTCCACAAGCCTTTCGGGTTCTGCTTGGACCCCCTTCGTCCCCACATCGTCTGTTCTGCCAAAGTTGCCTTACCTTGTATTTCAATTTGGTCCTCTACCACAGTTCCTGGAGCTAGGCTTACCTGGGGGGCAATGACAGCTGATGTACATCCAGACAGACGCTTTTCTGGCTGCCTCTTCCGCAACTTGATTTCCCTTTGTTATTACATCGTTTCCCTTTTTATTTGCCTGGCATTTTACTACAGCCAATGCTTTAGGTTTCATCATGGCTTTTATTAAGTCTAGAATTTGCTGACAATGGTGTATGGGATCTCCACTGCTTTTTTAAAAACTTCTCTGTTTCCACACTGCCCCGAACAAATGGCATACTCCATGAGCATATGCCGAATCAGTATAGATGTCTACTGTCTCACCTTCCATCATTTCACACGCAGCTGTCAGGGCTTTGATTTCCGCTAGTTGGGCGGAACACGGTTGGGGACAGGATTCCATCCTGATCATCTTATAGCTCGACTGATCCCGCTGCACGACTGAGAACCCTGCATGATTTCCATCATGATCCCTATAACAAGAGCCATCTACGAACAGAACCTTTTTACCGGCATCCTCTAGTGGTTCTGACCGTAAATCTGCTCTCAATTTAGCAAATGCCATCGTCTTCCCTACACAGTCATGGGATTCACCTTCGTAGCCCAAAGGGACAAAATCGGCTATATTACTGGTAGTGCACCTCTGTATAGTTATGTCTGGAAATGTCACCAGCATCTGATACGCTGCTATCCTGGCTGGCGTCAGCACAACTTTCCCTCTTTCCAGCACTTCTGCTACTTTGTGGTGTGTGTACAGAGTCACAGGATAGCCAAGGGTTACAGATGATGCCTTTCCATATGCATAGTACAGCGCCGCCAATCCCTGATAACAGGCTGGATACCCCTGAGCCCCCTCATCTGGTCTCGTACTGCAGTATGCTATCGGCTGCTTTGCTTTTCCTGTGCCTGTCTCTTGTGTTAGAACCGCTCTGACAAAACCCTCCTGTCGGTTGGATACATACAAATGAAAAACCTTCTCGTAGTCAGGCAAAGCTAATGCTGGTGCTGACTGCAAATCCTGCTTAATAGTATTGAAATCTGTCTTCGCCTCTCCATTCCACTGTAAGCCGTTCCTCAAATTTGTATGTCCTGCTTCTTTCATTATCTTTCTCAAATCTCAGCATATTCTCCTATCCAACCTGAGCTGTACCCTGCCATTCCCAAAAACGTCATCATCTGCCCTACAGTCTGGGGTTTTGGGGCCTTAGTTATTGTCTCAATCTGAACTGGTGCTATCTCTTTCACTCCCTTGGATATTACCCTGCCTAAGTATTCCACTTGCTGCGTGCAAAACCGCAGTTTCTTTCTGGATACTTTATATCCTCCGTGCGCCAGCTTCTCTAACAGTTATAGTGTCCTGCTCACACTGTTCCTTACTGTGCGAGCAAATCAACAGGTCATCCACATACTGCAACAATGTACTTTCCAATAGTATGCCCTCTAGGACTGCCTTCAACACCTGATTAAAAACACGTTGTGAATGTTTAAACCCTTGCGGCATTCTGGTATAGGTATACTGAGCACCTCCGTAAGTAAATGCAAACAGATACTGACACTGGTCGGCTAGAGGAATGTTGAAGAAAGTCGAACACAAATCAATCACTGAAAAGTAACTTGCTTCTGGTGGAACATTAGTCAAAAGCGTGTGTGTGTTGGGGACTACCGCTGGCCAGTCGTCTACCACATCATTTACCGCTCGCAAATCATGCACCAATCTCCACTTAGATTTATCTGCTTTTAAGACCGGCAGCAATGGGGTATTGCATGGACTGTTTGTTCTTCTAAGCACTCCTATTTCAAGCAACCCCTGCACTGTCGATGCTATTCCCTCTTCTGCTTCTTGTCTTAGAGGGTATTGTGGTCTCCTGGGTGGAATTGCTCCCCTTTTCAGCCTTATTTCCACCGGACTAGCTGTTTTTATTTTCCCTACGTCCGTGTCATGGTGTGACCACAGAATAGACGGCAACTCATCTAACCTTCTATCTTTCTGCTGGCCTCTTTCCTTTCCCAGCAAGGGCAGGTGTGGTTGGGGAGTTATTTCAACCTCCCTCACTGTCCCTACCATATCTACACTTACCAGTATTTTAATACAGTTGTTGTCTTCTGATATTCACACCTCTGACGTGATTTTCCTCCACACTGTTACAGTTTCAACACTCTTAAGTAAGGGTTCTAAGTCTTTAGACTGATATCCCTTGTTTACCAACAATGTTACGTGGGCGCAGCCTCCGGTATCCTGTACCATTTTTGCAAAAAGGTGTTCCACTTAACTTGTAAAGCTGCCCCTTGCTTTCTAATTATCACAGACTCCCCTACCAGATGCTGTTGGTTACATACCTTCAGGTACCCTCTCTCCTCTAACTCCCTGGTCTGAGTCTCGTCAAAAATCACTGTACAATGTAGCTCAGATTTGGGCATTACAGCCCTGGGTAATATAGCCTGCACGCCCTTGTTCCATTTTACCCAGGTTTCCTGAAACTGATCTGCGATGTCTCCTATCCAAAAGACATTAGCCTTCTTGTCTTCTCGCACTACCAATTGAGCCCCTGCTCTTTCCACACTCAACCCATTTCTGGTGCATTCTAATTTTAAATTCCGTTTCATTAAGGCATCTCTGCCTAACACATTAATCGGAGTTCCTTTAAATACTAGCACCGGCAAAACAATTCCTTTATTTCCCATTCTCAAACGCACTGCAGCCGTGCATTGTGTCAACTGTGTTTTCGCCGAGAACCCTACCGTCTTAATAAACTCTCCTGACATGGGAAGGTGAAGGGCATACAGTGACTGTACACACGTGTACGTGGCTGCAGTATCTATCATCATCGGTGTCAGTTGCCCTTCAAACATAACCTGAACAATGTGTTCCTCTTCTGCCTCCCTTGTTATCATTGGGTAATGTCCCTTTCCACTCAAGTTCTCGGGGCAACCCTAATACCTCGCATAGGGGTTCACAGTTCCGCTTGGGCCTGTGGGGGCGGGTCATTGGCTAAACTTTAGTTCCCTTCTTAACGGTTCCTGCTGGTGTGTGACAGGCCATAGTGTTAACGGACAATCTCTTTTTATGTGACCTGGCTGATTACATTGCCAGCACAATCTCGCTACCTCTCTTTTCCCCTCTTTCTTCACTGGTCCCCTCTGCCCATAGCTCCTCTGTTCCCCTCCTTGGGACTTCCAGTCCTGTCTGGGCTGTTTGAATTTAGTCTGTTCCTGATAGGGCATTTGTGGGAATGCTGCCCCAAAGACAATTATTGGCATGGGGTTTTCCAGCCCTTGTCTTACAGTATGATCGGTTCCCCGATATAGCAGTGCTTTGTCCAGTTCGATGGCTGTACTCGGACCGGTGGTTACTGGCAGCATCTTTTTGCTTTTCTCTTTTTCATTCTTTTTGAGTTCTTCGAGCTCCATTTGTATTAACTTTCTCTGCACCTCTTCCTGTTGCTCAGTCAACCTTCGTTTGTCTTTCCGGTATTTCTCAACCGCATGGACTACGTGGTCTCTAAATTCTTGTGGGGTCTTTGACGTTAGCCCAACCACTTCCTCCAGTTTGGATTTATCTTGCGGAGGCATTGCATCCAAAATGCTATGTCGGAACATTGAGGTCATAAATAAGCTATTCTCCACCTCAGTCCCCAGTCTCCACCTTTTCAACTGGTTTTCTACGTAGGCTGCTGGGTTTTCAGTGTCCCCCAGTGGATCCCCTTTTAAGGCTTTGGGGTCCACTTTGGGTGGATAAAGCTTCCTGAGGGCCTGCCATACCCTCTGCCTCATTCTGTCAAACCCATCTCCATCAGTTCTTGGGTAGTTTGAGTTTACTATGCCAGCCATTTCCATTAGTTCGTTAAATTTAGAGGTTCCCATCAACCTTATCAACAGTGCCTTCAAATCTCCCATTGCCAATAATCGTCCCGCTGTTTCTTCTTCAAAGGCTCCAATCCATTTCCCTGCTCCTTCATGTAGATTGGGCAGAGTGTTTTTCAGCCCTTCTAGGTCCTGGGATCCCCAAGGGATCTACTGCACTTGTCCTGATCATTTTACTAACAACGGCATCATTCTTCCTCCTTCTTCCCACCTGCCCTGGCTCTCCTCCTCACCTGACTCCCCATCTGTCTCAGGGTATGTCTTTACTGCCTCCCACACAAATGTCTCCGGGGTCCTGCTCTGCCCTCAGTCTCCCTGTGGAGTCCTTCCTTGGTCTTGATTTAATACTTGGTTGGCCCCTGGAGTATTTTTCGCATATTCGCTGGCAATCCCCTCTCGGTAACTTATCTGGCTCTCTCTCTACTTCCGCAAGTCGCTCCCCTACCGCCTCCTTCTCCTCTTCTAGGTTTCTGCCTCCTACCTCTTCCCCACAAATTCTGACATCCTCTCTCTCTCTCTCTCCACTTAACTCTTGCTCCTCCAATGAGTCACCTTCTCTTTCTTTCTGTCCGTGTCTGTACACCTGTGGCGGGGACTTACTTGTGCTTGATTCCCTTCTCTCTTGTGTTTTTCCAAGACTCTCATCTCCTATTTTTTTCCACTTCCTCTTGAATGCCTCATCTCTTCCTGCCCCGATGAGCCACTTCCTTTTCTAGTCTGTTTATTTCTATCGTATAACCGATACTCCTCATATTCCTTTTCCTCTCTTAACTATTTCATCCGTTCACTCCCTTCTTCCATTTCTCTGTACCTGTTCCATCTTCATCCTTTCTGCCTGTATCTCCTTCCATGACGCCGCTTTTTCCTTCTCGTATTGATTTTTTTTCTCCTCATTAACCCAAACCTGTACTTCTCCCTGCATGTTTACCGTTCCTGTCAGCAGGGGGCACTGCTTAGGGGTTCCTTAATATAGGGAGTGTGTTTTTCTGTTTCTGTCGCATCCGGGTACGGAGCCGAAGCCAGCTTCTCACCGTACCCTTCTCTCTCTTTAACAAGTTGTTTCTCCAGCACCTTCGTGTCTTCTTCGCTTGTAATCAATATTCTACCTGTCCTCCTCAGCCTTTATCCCTCTGTTCTGAAGAGTTTTAGCAGTTCCATTTCTCGTTCTCTTTTCTGCTCTCTTTTCTTAGATTTATCTTTTAGTTTTTAATTTTTAATTAGTCCCTCCATTTCTTCGCACAAACTTACATCAAGCGTTCCTTATCTTGGCCACTTTGTGACCAGGTCATTGGTTCTTTTTTTCCCCATTTCTCTGAAGTTTTTGTGATCTTATTATTAGCTAACGTGAATTATTTTCTCAAGATCTCTACTGCCGTTCCCTTACCTGTCATATCGTTCTCTCTTTTTATGGTATTTCAGAGATTCACAGTTAGTTTACTGGATAATATCATTTACTCTAATTTCACGCCTAGTCTAACAACACGTGGACTTCTTCGACACTAAATTCACTCTCATTCTACACACCAAGAGGACTTTTTCTTCCTATAACACCACATGGACTTTTTCTTAACTAAACTTACTCTAATTCTATGCCTAGTCTATTGTCTATCTACCAGCGCTTTAAACTATATTTTCAACTGTCCTTGTTTCCTATTCTGTTCTGCCCATGCAGAGCTCTATTCAGAGCGGTATCCACAGAACTTTCTCATTGCACCTCGCCCGTTCAGACCCTTATCTCTTAAGGCGGTATCCACGAGGAGTTTCTACTCTAAACATCTCGCCCGTTCAGACCCTTATCTCTTAAGGCGGTATCTACGAGGAGTTTCTACTCTAAACACCTCGCCCGTTCAGACCCTTATCTCTTAAGGCGGTATCCACGAGGATTTTCTACTCTAAACATCTCGCCCGTTCAGACCCTTATCTCTTAAGGCGGTATCCACGAGGATTTTCTACTCTAATTCCATTCTATTTTCCTAACCCTGCCCGTTCAGCCCTTCGTTTCATACGAAACGGTACCTGCAGGGATTTACCAACACCACGTGGACTTTATCTTAACATCTTATTAACTTATTTGTACTTACCCTCACTGCAGTGTTCTTGAGCAATCCTCTGAGCCTCCTCTGTTAACCCCCAAATCTGCCAGATTATGTGGACCGGAGAGACCCTTCGGCAGTGGTTCCACACTTCTGAGACTCCAAGGCCTCCCCAAAGCCAACAGAATTCTTAGTCCAAATTGTCGCAAAAAGCGCTTACCTTTTGTTTGGGGGCACCCATAATTCTGTTAGCCTAGAGGACTGGGAAGCGTTCCCAATCTGCCCTTTCCTTTCCGCGGGTCTCTATCCGGTCCTGCCTCGGTCGCCAATTATGTCGTGCTTTTTCGTGCCTCACAAATGACCAGGAGACGCAGAAGATTCTCCAAGAAGGGTTAAACTTTAATTTGCAAATCAAAGCTGAGACAGTCATTGAGCTAGTCGCTGATTGCGCACCGATATCTGGACACAGCATTTTTATAGTATTTGTCCAGTTGTATTAGCATATGTAATCGATCTATTGTTGCGTATTACACGTACATCATGTCCCTATTGTTCCTATCAATTGGCTTAATCATGTTCTAATCTAGATCTCTTAGCTACCGCTCATTAACAAACCATTGTCTTCTACATTTTTAAGACTTCAGTCTCCTACCAAATTCGGTACATACATAGCAAATAATGAATTCATAACTGAGCAATGTTCTGATCTACATTTCTTTAGCTCTTTAGCTACCTCTCATTAACACACCATTGTCTTCTACATTCTTAAGACATCAGTCTCCTAACAAACTGGGTACATGATAGGGAATAATAAACTCAGAACTGAGCAATGTTCCGAATGCATAGCAAACTGACTAGTTACACAGCAAATGATACAAGTTTTATACTCCATAATATTTTTATACTAATCGGAATGGAGCAGAGATTATTATATCTCCTATGTGACAATGGGAGTATGAATCGAGATGGAGCAGAGCGTATTTCATTTCCTATCTGACCACGGGAGTGTGCATAGCGATGGTGCACCGAGTGTCTCATTTTCTATCTGGCCAGTGGGGTGTGCATCCGGATGGTGCAGAGAGTGTCTCATTTCCTAACTGATCACGGGAGTATGCTCCGGGGTGGTGCAGATACTGTCTCATTTCCAATCTGACCACTGGAGTATGAATCGGGATGGTGCAGAGAGTATTTTATTTCCTATCTGATCTCGGGATTATGCATTGAGATGGTGCAGAGAGTATTTAGATTCAATATCTGACCACGGGAGTCTGCATCGGGATTTTGCACTGAGTGTCTCATTTCCTATCTGACCGCGGGATTATGCATTGTGATGATGCAGAGAGTTTTTCAGTTCCTACCTTACCACGGGAGTGTGCATCGGGATGGTGCAGAGAGTATTTCATTTCCTATCTGACCACGGGATTATGCATCGGGGTGGGGCAGAGAGTATTTAATTCCCTACCTTACCACGGGAGTATACATCGAGATGGTGCAGAGAGTATATTATTTCCTATCTGATCACGGGAGTATGCATCGGGATGGGGCAGAGTTTGTTGCATTTCCTATCTGACCACGGTAGTATGATTCGGAAAGGAGCAGAGTGTATTTCATTTCCTATCTGAACACGAGATTATGCATCGGGACGGTGCAGAGGGTATTTAATTTCAATATCTGACCACGGGAGTCTATATCGGGATTTTGCACTGAGTGTCTCCTTTCCTATCTGACCTCGGGATTATGCATTATATTGGGGCAGAGAGTATTTCATTTCCTATCTTACTACGGGAGTCTGCATCGGGATGGTGCAGAGAGTGTCTAATTTCCTATCTGACCACTGGATCATGCATCAGGTTGGTGCAGACAGTATTTCATTTCCTATCTTACCACGGGAGTCTGCATCGGGACGGTGAAGAGAGTATATCATTTCATATCTGACCACGGGACAATGTTTTTCGATGGTGCAAAGAGTGTCTCATTTCCTCTCTGACCACGGGAGTGTGCTTCGGGATGGTGCAGAGAGTATTTAATTTCCTACCTTACCACGGGAGTATACATCGAGATGGTGCAGAGAGTATATTATTTCCTATCTGATCACGGGAGTATGCATCGGGATGGGGCAGAGTTTGTTGCATTTCCTATCTGACCACGGTAGTATGATTCGGAAAGGAGCAGAGTGTATTTCATTTCCTATCTGACCACTGGATCATGCATCAGGTTGGTGCAGGCAGTATTTCATTTCCTATCTTACCACGGGAGTCTGCATCGGGACGGTGAAGAGAGTATATGATTTCATATCTGACCACGGGACAATGTTTTTCGATGGGGCAAAGAGTTTCTCATTTCTTATCTGACAACGGGAGTGTGCATCGGGATGGTGCAGCGAGTGCCTCATTTCCTATCTGACCAATTGAGTGTGCATCGTGAAGGATCAGAGAGTATTTCATTTCATATCTGACCACGGGATTATACATCCGGATGGTGCATAGAGTGTCACATTTCCTATCTGACCACGGGAGTGTGCTTCCGGATGGTGCAGAGAGTATATCATTTCATATCTGACCACGTGAGTGTGCATCGGGATGGGGCAGAGATTATTTAATTTTCTATCTTACCACGGGATAATACATCGAGATGGTGCAGCGAGTATTTATTTTCCTATCTGATCACGGGAGTATGCATCGCGAAGGTGCAGATAGTGTCTAATTTTCTATCTGACCACGGCAGTATGAATCGGGATGGGGCAGAGTTTGTTTCATTTCCAATCTGACCACGGTAGTTTGATTCAGAAAGGAGCAGAGAGTATTTCATTTCCTATCTGATCACGGGATTATGCATCGGGAAGGTGCAGAGAGTATTTCATTTCCTATCTGACCACGGGAGTATGCATCGCGATGGTGCAGAGAGTGTCTCATTTCCTGTCTGACCACGGGAGTGTGCTTCGGGATGGTGCAGAGAGTATATCATTTCATATCTGACCACGTGAGTGTGCATCGGGGTGGGGCAGACAGTATTTAATTTCCTACCTTACCACGGGAGTATACGTCGAGATGGTGCAGAGAGTATATTATTTCCTATCTGATCACGGGATTATGCATCGGGAAGGTGCAGAGAGTATTTCATTTCCTATCTGACCACGGGAGTATGCATTGAGATGGTGCAGAGAGTGTCTCATTTCCTGTCTGACCACGGGAGTGTGCTTCGGGATGGTGCAGAGTTTGTTTCATTTCCAATCTGACCACGGTAGTTTGATTCAGAAAGGAGCAGAGAGTATTTCATTTCCTACCTGATCACGGGATTATGCATCGGGAAGGTGCAGAGAGTATTTCATTTCCTATCTGACCACGGGAGTATGCATTGAGATGGTGCAGAGAGTGTCTCATTTCCTGTCTGACCACGGGAGTGTGCTTCGGGATGGTGCAGAGAGTATATCATTTCATATCTGACCACGTGAGTGTGCATCGGGGTGGGGCAGACAGTATTTAATTTCCTACCTTACCACGGGAGTATACGTCGAGATGGTGCAGAGAGTATATTATTTCCTATCTGATCACGGGAGTATAATTCGGAAAGGAGCAGAGTGCATTTCATTTCCTATCTGAACACGGGATTATGCATTGGGAAGGTGCAGAGAGTATTTTATTTCAATATCTGACCACGGGAGTACGCATCGGGATGGTGCAGAGAGCGTTTCATTTCCTATCTGACCACGGGAGTGTGCATCGCGATGCTGCAGAGAGTATATCATTTCCTATCTTACACGGGAGTGTGCATCGGGATTTTGAACTGAGTGACTCATTTCCTATCTGACCTCGGGATTATGCATTGTGATGATGCAGAGAGTTTTTCATTTCCTATCTGACCACGGGAGTGTGCCTCGGGGTGGTGCAGAGAGTATATCATTTTATATCTGACCACGTGAGTGTGCATCGGGATGGGGCAGAGAATATTTAATTTCCTACCTTACCACGGGAGTATACATCGAGATGGCGCAGAGAGTATTTATTTTCCTAACTGACCACGGGAGAGTGCATCGGGGTGGTGCACCGAGTGTCTCATTTTCTATCTGACCACGTTAGTGTGCATCGGGATGGTGCAGAGAGTATTTCATTTCATATCTGACTACGGGAATGTGCATCCGGATGGTGCAGAGAGTATTTCCTTTCATATCTGACTACGGGAGAGTGCATCGGGATGGGGCAGAGAGTATTTCATTTCATATCTGACTACGGAAGTGTGAATCGGGATGGGGCAGAGAGTATTTAATTCCCTATCTGCCCACGGGAGTGTGCATCGGGACGGTGCAGTGAGTTTCTCATTTCTTATCTGACAACGGGAGTGTGCATCGGGATGGTGCACCGAGTGCCTCATTTCCTATCTGACCAATTGAGTGTGCATCGTGAAGGATCAGAGAGAATTTCATTTCATATCTGACCACGGGATTATGCATCCGGATGGTGCATAGAGTGTCACATTTCCTAACTGAACATCGGGGTTGTGCGGATATTCTCTCATTTCCAATCTGACCACCGGAGTCTGCATCGGGATGGAGCAGAGCGTATTTTATTTGCTATCAGATCTCGGGATTATTCATTGAGATGGTGCAGAGAGTATATCATTTCCTATCTGACAAGGGGAGTATGCATTGGGATGGTTCAGAGTGTATTTCATGTCGTATCTGACCACGGGAGTGAGCATCGGGATGTTGCAGAGTGTATTTCATTTCCTATCTGACCACCGGAGAGTGCAACGCGATGGTGCACCGAGTGTCTCATTTCCGATCTGACCAGCTGAATGTGTATTCGAATGGTGCAGAGAGTATTTTATTTCCTATCTGAACACGGCAGTGTGCATCGGGATATTGCAAATAGCATTTCATTTCGTATCTGACCACGGGAGTGAGCATCGGGATGGCGCAGAGAGTGTCTCATTTCCTATCTGACCACGGGTGTGTGCATCGGGATTTTGCACGGCGTGTCTCATTTCCTATCTCACAACGCGAGTGTGTGATGGGATGGTGCAGAGAGTGTCTCACTTCCTATCTGACCAGGGAAGTGAGCATCGGGGTGGTGCAAAGAGCATTTCATTTCCTACCTGACCACGGGAGTGAGCATCGGGATGGTGCAAGGAGTGTCTCATTTCCTATGTGACCACGAGAATATGTGATGTGATTGCGCAGAGAGTGTCTCATATCCTTTCTGACCACGGGAGTGTGCATCAGGATGGTGCATCGAGTGCCTCATTTCCTATCAGACCACGGGACTATGTATCGGGATGATGCGTAGAGTATTTCATATCCTATCTGACCACTGAAGTAATTTTCGGGATGGTGCAGAGACGTTTTCATTTCCTATCTGACCACGAGAGTATGTGATGTGATTTTGCAGAGTGTCTCATATCTTATCTGACCACTGGAGTAATTATTGGGATGATGCAGAGAAATTTCGTTTCCAATCTGACCACGGGATTATGCTTCGGGATGGGGCAGAGAGAGTCTCCTTTCTTATCTGACCACGGGCGTATGTTTGGGGATGATGCAGAGTGTGTCTCATTTCCTATCTGAGCACGGGATTGTGCATCGAGATTTTGTACCGAGTGTCACATTTCCTATCTGAGCAGGGGAGTGTGCATCAGGATGGGGCAGAGAGTATTTAATTTCCTGTCAGACCACGGGTGTATACATCGGGATAGTGCATAGAGTGTCTCATTTCCTATCTGACCAGGGAAGTGAGCATCGGGATGGTGCAAGGAACATTTCATTTCCTATCTGTCAACGGGAGTTTGTGATAGAATGATGCTGAGGGTGTCTCATTTCCAATCTGACCACGGGAGTGTGCATCGGGATTTTGCACCAAGTGTCTCATTTCCTCTCTGACCACGGGAGGCTGCATCAGGATTCTGCACGGAGTGTCTCATTTCCTATCTCACAACGCGAGTGTGTGATGGGATGGTGCAGAGAGTGTCTCACTTCGTATCTGACCACGTTAGTATGTATCTGGATGGGACAGAGAGTATTTCATTTCCTATCTGACCACGGGAGTGTGCATCGCGATGGTGCACCGAGTGCCTCATTTCCTATCTTACCGGGGGAGTGTGTATGCGGATGGGCAGGGAGTATTTTATTTCCTTTCAGACCACGGCTGCATACTTCGGGATGGTGCACAGAATGTCTCATTTCCTATCTGACCACGGGATTGTGCATCGAGATTTTGTACCGATTGTCACATTTCCTATCGGACCAGGGGAGTGTGCATCGTTATGGTTCAGAGAGTGTCTCATTTCCTATCTTACCACGAGATTATGTGATGTGATTGTGTAGAGAGTGTCTCATTTCCTATCTGACCACGGGAGTGTGCAACGGTATTTTGCACCGTGTGTCTCATTTCCTGTCTGACAACGAGAGTTTGTGATAGGATGGTGCAGAGAGTGTCTCTCTTCCTATCTGACCACTTTAGTGCGTATCTCGATGGGACGGAGAGTATTTCATTTCCTATCTGAGCACGGGAGTGAGCATCGGGATGTTGCAGAGTGTATTTCATTTCCTATCCGACCAGGGTAATGTGTATTCAGATGGTGCAGAGAGTATTTTATTTCCTATCTGACTACGGGAGTATACATCGGAACAGTGCATAGAGTGTCTCATTTCCTATCTGAGCACGGGATTGTGCATAGAGGTTGTGCAAAGTGCATTTCACTTCCTATCTGACTACGGGAGAATGCGTCGGAATGGTATAGGGAGTATTTCATTTCCAATCTGACCACGGGAGTATGCTTCAGGATGGTGCACCGAGTGTCTCATTTCCTATCTGACCAGTGAAGTGAGCATCGGGATGGTGCAGAGAGTATTTCATTTCCTATCTGACCACGGGAGAGTGCATCGTGATGGTACAGAGAGTGTCTCATTTACTCTTTGACCACGGGACTGTGCATCGGCATGGTTCACCGACTGTCTTATTTTCGATCTGATCACGGGAGTACGCATCGGGATGATGCAGAGAGTATTTCATTTCCAATCTGACCACGGGAGAATGCTTCGAGATGGTGCAGAGAGAGTCTCATTTCTTATCTGAACACGGGTGTTTGCATCGGGATTTTGTACCGATTGTCACATTTCCTATCTGACCAGGGGAGTGTGCATTTGGATGGTGCAGAGAGTATTTAATTTCCCGTCTGACCACGGGAGTGTGCATCGGGATGTTTCAGAGAGTGTCTCATTTCCTATCTGACCACGAGAGTATGTGATGTGATTGTGTAGAGAGTGTCTCATTTCCTATCTGACCACGATAGTGTGCATCGGGATGGTGCACCGAGTGTCTCATTTCCTATCTGACCACGGGATTACGTATCGGGATGGTGCAGAGAGTATTTAATTTCCTGTCTGACCACGGGTGTATACATCGGGATAGTGCATAGAGTGTCTCATTTCCTATCTGACCACGGGATTGTGCATCGAGATTGTGCACAGTGTATTTCACTTCCTATCTGACTACGGGAGTATGCGTCGGGATGGTATAGGGAGTATTTCATTTCCAATCTGAGCACGGCAGTATGCTTCGGGATGGTGCACAGTGTCTCATTTCCTATCTGAGCCCTGAGTGTGCACCGGTATTTCGCAACTAGTGTCTCATTTCCTATCTGACCAGGGGAGTGTGCATCGGCATGGTGCACCGAGTAACTAATTTCCTATCTGACAACAGGAGTCTGCATCGGGATGGTTCAGAGTGTATTTGATATCCTATCTGAGCACGGGGGTATGCATCGGCATGTTGCGGAGATTATTGCATTTCCTATCTGACCACGATAGTGTGCATTGGGATGGTGCAAAGAGTTTTTCCTTTCATATCTGACCACGGGATTACGTATCGGGATGGTGCAGAGAGTATTTAATTTCCTGTCTGACCGCGGGTGTATACATCGGGATTGTGCATAGAGTGTCTCATTTCCTATCTGACCACGGGATTGTGCATCGAGATTTTGTACCGAGTGTCACATATCCTGTCTGACCATGGGAGTGTTCATCGGGATTGTGCAGAGAGTATTTAACTTCCTGTCTGACCACGGGTGTATACATCGGAACAGTGCATAGAGTGTCTCATTTCCTATCTGACCACGGGATTGTGCATCGAGATTGTGCAAAGTGTATTTCACTTCCTATCTGACTACGGGAGTATGCGTCGGGATGGTGCAGGGAGTATTTCATTTCCAATCTGACCACGGGAGTATGCTTCGGGATGGTGCACAGAGTGTCTCATTTCCTATCTGACCAGGGAAGTGAGCATCGGGTTGGTGCAGAGAATATTTCATTTCCTATCTGACCACGAGACAGTCCATCGTGATGGTACAGAGAGTGTCTCATTTACTCTTTGACCACGGGACTGTGCATCGGCATGGTTCACCGACTGTCTTATTTTCGTTCTGATCACGGGAGTACGCATCGGGATGATGCAGAGAGTGTTTCATTTCCAATCTGACCACGGGTTTGTGCATCGAGATTGTGCACAGTGAATTTCACTTCCTATCAGAGCACGGGTGTATGCGTCGGTATGGTGTAAGGAGTATATCATTTCCAATCTGCCCACGGGAGTGTGCATCGGGATGGTTCACCGACTGTCTCATTTTCTACCTGACCACGGGCGCATGCTTCTGGATGTTGCAGAGTGTGTCTCATTTCCTATCTGAGCAAGGGATTGTGCATCCAGATATGGTACCGAGTGTCACATTTCCTATCTGACCAGTGGAGTGTTCATCGGGATGGAGCAGAGAGTATTTAAATTCCTGTCTGACCACGGGTGTATCCATCGGGATAGTGCATAGAGTGTCTCATTTCCTATCTGACCACGGGATTGTGCATCGAGATTGTGCAAAGAGTATTTCATTTCTATCTGACCACGGGCGTTTGCTTCGAGAGGGTGAACAGAGTGTCTGATTTCCTATCTGAGCACGGAGTGTGCATCGGTATTTTGCACCGAGTGTCTCCTTTCCTATCTAACCAGGGATGTGTGCATTGTGAGGGTACCGAGAGTGTCTCATTTAATATTTGACCACGGTAGTGTGCATCTGGATTCTTCACCGACTGTCTTATTTTCGATCTGACCACGGGAGTACGCACCGGGATGATGCAAAGAGCATTTCATTTCCTATCTGACCACGTGAGTTTGTGATAGGATGGTGCTGAGGCTGTGTCATTTCCAATCTGACCACGGGAGTGCGCATCGGGATTATGCACCGAGTGTCTCATTCCCATTCAGTCCTCTGGATTATGCACCTGGATTTTGCAGAGTGTATTTAATTTACTATCTGACCACGGGAGAGTGCATCGGTATTTTTCACCGTGTGTCTCATTTCCTATCTGACCAGGGAGTGTGCATCGGGATGGTGCACCGTGACTCATTTCCTATCTGACAACAGGAGTCTGCATCGGGATGTTTCAGAGTGTATTTGATATCCTATCTGAGCACGGGAGTATGCATCGGAATGTTGCAGAGATTATTGCATTTCCTATCTGACCACGATAGAGTGCATTGGGATGGTGCAGCGAATTTTTCCCTTCCTATCTGCCCACGGGAGTATGCATCGGGATGGTGCATCGAGTGTCTCATTTCCTATCTGACCACGGGATTGTGCATCGAGATTTTGTACCGAGTGTCACATTTCCTGTCTGACCATGGGAGTGTTCATCGGGATGGAGCAGAGAGTATTTAACTTCCTGTCTGACCACGGGTGTATACATCGGGATGGTGCACCGAGTGTCTCATTTCCTATCTGACCACGGGATTGTGCATCGAGATTTTGTACCGAGTGTCACATTAACTGTCTGACCATGGGAGTTTTCATCGGGATGGAGCAGAGAGTATTTAACTTCCTGTCTGACCACGGGTGTATACATCGGGATAGTGCATAGAGTGTCTCATTTCCTATCTGACCACGATACTGTGCATCGAGATTGTGCAAAGAGTATTTCATTTCCTATCTGAGCACGGGATTGTGCATTCAGATTTTGTTCCGAGTGTCACATTTCCTATCTGACCTGGGGAGTGTTCATCGGGATGGAGCAGAGAGTATTTAAATTCCTGTCTGACTACTGGTGTATACATCGGGATAGTGCATAGAGTGTCTTATTTCCTATCTGGCCACGATATTGTGCATCGAGATTGTGCAAAGAGTATTTCATTTCCTATCTGACCACGGGCGTTTGCTTCGGGAGGGTGATCAGAGCGAATGATTTCCTATCTGAGCACGGAGTGTGCATCGGTATTTTGCAACAGTGTCTCCTTTCCTATCTGACCAGGGATGTGTGCATCGTGATGGTACAGAGAGTGTCTCATTTAAGATTTGACCACGGTAGTGTGCATCGGGATTCTTCACCGACTGTCTTATTTTCGATCTGACCACGGGAGTACGCACCGGGATGATGCAGAGCGTATTTCATTTCATATCTGACCACGGGAGTTTGTGATAGGATGGTGCTGAGGGTGTCTCACTTCCTATCTGACCACGTTAGTGTGTATCTGGATGGGACAGAGAGTATTTCATTTCCTATCTTAGCAGGGGAGTGAGCATTGGGTGGTTTCAGAGTGTATTTCAGTTCCTATCTGTCCACGGGAGTGTGCATCGCGATGGTGCACCGAGTGTCTCATTTCCTATCTGAACAGGGGAGTGTGTATTCGGATGGTGCAGAGAGTATTTTATTTCATTTCAGACCACGGCTGTTTATATCGGGATGGTGCACAGAGTGTCTCATTTCCTATCTGACCTCGGGTTTGTGCATCGAGATTGTGCACAGTGTATTTCACTTCCTATCAGAGCACGGAAATATGCGTCGGGATGGTGTTGGGAGTATTTCATTTCCAATCTGACCAAGGGCGTATGCTTCGTGATGGTGGACAGAGTGTCTCATTTCCTATCTGAGCACGGACTGTGAATCCTTATTTTGCACCGAGTGTCTCATTTCCTATGTGACCAGGGAGGTGTGCATCGTGATGGTACAGATAGTGTCTCATTTACTATCTGCCCACGGGAGTATGCATCGGGAGGGAGCAGAGGGTATTTCCTTTCATATTAGACCACGGGATAATGCACCGGGATGGTGCTGAGAATATTTCCGTTCCTATCTGACCACGGGAGTATGCTACGGGATGGTGCAGAGAGTGTCTCATTTACTCTTTGACCACGGGACTGTGCATCGGCATGGTTCACCGACTGTCTTATTTTCGATCTGATCACGGGAGTACGCATCGGGATGATGCAGAAAGTGTTTCATTTCCAATCTGACCACGGGAGAATGCATCAAGATGGAGCAGAGTGTATTTCCTTTCATATCTGACCACGGGAGTGCGCATCGCGATGATGCAACGTGTGTCTCATTCCCTATCTGACCAGGGGAGTGTGTATTCGGATGGTGCAGAGAGTATTTTATTTCCTTTCAGACCACGGCTGTATACATCGGGATGGTGCACAGAGGTCTCATTTCCTATCTGACCACGGGTTTGTGCATCGAGATTGTGCACAGTGAATTTCACTTCCTATTAGAGCACGGGTGTCTGCGTCGGTATGGTGTAAGGAGTATATCATTTCCAATCTGCCCACGGGAGTGTGCATCGGGATGGTTCACCGACTGTCTCATTTTCTATCTGACCACGGGCGCATGCTTCTGGATGTTGCATAGTGTGTCTCATTTCCTATCTGAGCAAGGGATTGTGCATCCAGATATGGTACCGAGTGTCACATTAACTGTCTGACCATGGGAGTGTTCATCGGGATGGAGCAGAGAGTATTTAACTTCCTGTCTGACCACGGGTGTATCCATCGGGATAGTGCATAGAGTGTCTCATTTCCTATCTGACCACGATACTGTGCATCGAGATTGTGCAAAGAGTATTTCATTTCCTATCTGAGCACGGGATTGTGCATTCAGATTTTGTTCCGAGAGTCACATTTCCTATCTGACCTGGGGAGTGTTCATCGGGATTGTGCAGAGAGTATTCAAATTCCTGTCTGACCACGGGTGTATACATCGGAACAGTGCATAGAGTGTCTCATTTCCTACCTGAGCACCGGATTGTGCATTCAGATTTTGTTCCGAGTGTCACATTTCCTATCTGACCTGGGGAGTGTTCATCGGGATGGAGCAGAGAGTATTTAAATTCCTGTCTGACTACTGGTGTATACATCGGGATAGTGCATAGAGTGTCTTATTTCCTATCTGGCCACGATATTGTGCATCGAGATTGTGCAAAGAGTATTTCATTTCCTATCTGACCACGGGAGTATGCGTCGGGATGGTGTAGAGAGTATTTCATTTCCATTCTGACCACGGGCGTTTGCTTCGGGAGGGTGATCAGAGCGAATGATTTCCTATCTGAGCACGGAGTGTGCATCGGTATTTTGCAACAGTGTCTCCTTTCCTATCTGACCAGGGATGTGTGCATCGTGATGGTACAGAGAGTGTCTCATTTAAGATTTGACCACGGTAGTGTGCATCGGGATTCTTCACCGACTGTCTTATTTTCGATCTGACCACGGGAGTGCGCACCGGGATGATGCAGAGCGTATTTCATTTCATATCTGACCACGGGAGTTTGTGATAGGATGGTGCTGAGGGTGTCTCACTTCCTATCTGACCACGTTAGTGTGTATCTGGATGGGACAGAGAGTATTTCATTTCCTATCTTAGCAGGGGAGTGAGCATTGGGTGGTTTCAGAGTGTATTTCAATTCCTATCTGTCCACGGGAGTGTGCATCGCGATGGTGCACCGAGTGTCTCATTTCCTATCTGAACAGGGGAGTGTGTATTCGGATGGTGCAGAGAGTATTTTATTTCATTTCAGACCACGGCTGTTTATATCGGGATGGTGCACAGAGTGTCTCATTTCCTATCTGACCTCGGGTTTGTGCATCGAGATTGTGCACAGTGTATTTCACTTCCTATCAGAGCACGGAAATATGCGTCGGGATGGTGTTGGGAGTATTTCATTTCCAATCTGACCAAGGGCGTATGCTTCGTGATGGTGGACAGAGTGTCTCATTTCCTATCTGAGCACGGACTGTGAATCCTTATTTTGCACCGAGTGTCTCATTTCCTATGTGACCAGGGAGGTGTGCATCGTGATGGTACAGATAGTGTCTCATTTACTATCTGCCCACGGGAGTATGCATCGGGAGGGAGCAGAGGGTATTTCCTTTCATATTAGACCACGGGATAATGCACCGGGATGGTGCTGAGAATATTTCCGTTCCTATCTGACCACGGGAGTATGCTACGGGATGGTGCAGAGAGTGTCTCATTTACTCTTTGACCACGGGACTGTGCATCGGCATGGTTCACCGACTGTCTTATTTTCGATCTGATCACGGGAGTACGCATCGGGATGATGCAGAAAGTGTTTCATTTCCAATCTGACCACGGGAGAATGCATCAAGATGGAGCAGAGTGTATTTCCTTTCATATCTGACCACGGGAGTGCGCATCGCGATGATGCAACGTGTGTCTCATTCCCTATCTGACCAGGGGAGTGTGTATTCGGATGGTGCAGAGAGTATTTTATTTCCTTTCAGACCACGGCTGTATACATCGGGATGGTGCACAGAGGTCTCATTTCCTATCTGACCACGGGTTTGTGCATCGAGATTGTGCACAGTGAATTTCACTTCCTATTAGAGCACGGGTGTCTGCGTCGGTATGGTGTAAGGAGTATATCATTTCCAATCTGCCCACGGGAGTGTGCATCGGGATGGTTCACCGACTGTCTCATTTTCTATCTGACCACGGGCGCATGCTTCTGGATGTTGCATAGTGTGTCTCATTTCCTATCTGAGCAAGGGATTGTGCATCCAGATATGGTACCGAGTGTCACATTAACTGTCTGACCATGGGAGTGTTCATCGGGATGGAGCAGAGAGTATTTAACTTCCTGTCTGACCACGGGTGTATCCATCGGGATAGTGCATAGAGTGTCTCATTTCCTATCTGACCACGATACTGTGCATCGAGATTGTGCAAAGAGTATTTCATTTCCTATCTGAGCACGGGATTGTGCATTCAGATTTTGTTCCGAGAGTCACATTTCCTATCTGACCTGGGGAGTGTTCATCGGGATTGTGCAGAGAGTATTCAAATTCCTGTCTGACCACGGGTGTATACATCGGAACAGTGCATAGAGTGTCTCATTTCCTACCTGAGCACCGGATTGTGCATTCAGATTTTGTTCCGAGTGTCACATTTCCTATCTGACCTGGGGAGTGTTCATCGGGATGGAGCAGAGAGTATTTAAATTCCTGTCTGACTACTGGTGTATACATCGGGATAGTGCATAGAGTGTCTTATTTCCTATCTGGCCACGATATTGTGCATCGAGATTGTGCAAAGAGTATTTCATTTCCTATCTGACCACGGGAGTATGCGTCGGGATGGTGTAGAGAGTATTTCATTTCCATTCTGACCACGGGCGTTTGCTTCGGGAGGGTGATCAGAGCGAATGATTTCCTATCTGAGCACGGAGTGTGCATCGGTATTTTGCAACAGTGTCTCCTTTCCTATCTGACCAGGGATGTGTGCATCGTGATGGTACAGAGAGTGTCTCATTTAATCTTTGACCACGGTAGTGTGCATCGGGATTCTTCACCGACTGTCTTATTTTCGATCTGACCACGGGAGTACGCACCGGGATGATGCAGAGCGTATTTCATTTCATATCTGACCACGGGAGTTTGTGATAGGATGGTGCTGAGGGTGTCTCACTTCCTATCTGACCACGTTAGTGTGTATCTGGATGGGACAGAGAGTATTTCATTTCCTATCTTAGCAGGGGAGTGAGCATTGGGTGGTTTCAGAGTGTATTTCAATTCCTATCTGTCCACGGGAGTGTGCATCGCGATGGTGCACCGAGTGTCTCATTTCCTATCTGACCAGGGGAGTGTGTATTCGGATGGTGCAGATAGTATTTTATTTCATTTCAGACCACGGTTGTTTATATCGGGATGGTGCACAGAGTGTCTCATTTCCTATCTGACCTCGGGATTGTGCATCGAGATTGCGCACAGTGTATTTCACTTCCTATCAGAGCACGGAAATATGCGTCGGGATGGTGTTGGGAGTATTTCATTTCCAATCTGACCAAGGGCGTATGCTTCGTGATGGTGGACAGAGTGTGTCATTTCCTATCTGAGCACGGACTGTGAATCCTTATTTTGCACCGAGTGTCTGATTTCCTATGTGACCAGAGAGGTGTGCATCGTGATGGTACAGATAGTGTCTCATTTACTATCTGCTCACGGGAGTATGCATCGGGAGGGAGCAGAGGGTATTTCCTTTCATATTAGACCACGGGATAATGCACCGGGATGGTGCTGAGAGTATTTCCGTTCCTATCTGACCACGGGAGTATGCTACGGGATGGTGCAGAGAGTGTCTCATTTACTCTTTGACCACGGGACTGTGCATCGGCATGGTTCACCGACTGTCTTATTTTCGATCTGATCACGGGAGTACGCATCGGGATGATGCAGAAAGTGTTTCATTTCCAATCTGACCACGGGAGAATGCATCAAGATGGAGCAGAGTGTATTTCCTTTCATATCTGACCACGGGAGTGCGCATCGCGATGATGCAACGTGTGTCTCATTCCCTATCTGACCAGGGGAGTGTGTATTCGGATGGTGCAGAGAGTATTTTATTTCCTTTCAGACCACGGCTGTATACATCGGGATGGTGCACAGAGTGTCTCATTTCCTATCTGACCACGGGTTTGTGCATCGAGATTGTGCACAGTGAATTTCACTTCCTATCAGAGCACGGGTGTATGCGTCGGTATGGTGTAAGTAGTATATCATTTCCAATCTGCCCACGGGAGTGTGCATCGGGATGGTTCACCGACTGTCTCATTTTCTACCTGACCACGGGCGCATGCTTCTGGATGTTGCAGAGTGTGTCTGCACGGGAGTGTGCATCGGTATTTTGCACCGATTGTCTCCTTTCCTATCTGACCAGGGATGTGTGCATTGTGAGGGTACCGAGAGTGTCTCATTTAATATTTGACCACGGTAGTGTGCATCGGGATTCTTCACCGACTGTCTTATTTTCGATCTGACCACGGGAGTACGCACCGGGATGATGCAGAGAGCATTTCATTTCCTATCTGACCACGGGAGTTTGTGATAGGATGGTGCTGAGGCTGTGTCATTTCCAATCTGACCACGGGAGTGCGCATCGGGATTATGCACCGAGTGTCTCATTCCTATTCAGTCCTCTGGATTATGCACCTGGATTTTGCAGAGTGTATTTAATTTACTATCTGACCACGGGAGAGTGCATCGGTATTTTTCACCGTGTGTCTCATTTCCTATCTGACCAGGGAGTGTGCATCGGGATGGTGCACCGTGACTCATTTCCTATCTGGCAACAGGAGTCTGCATCGGGATGGTTCAGAGTGTATTTGATATCCTATCTGAGCACGGGAGTATGCATCGGAATGTTGCGGAGATTATTGCATTTCCTATCTGACCACGATAGAGTGCATTGGGATGGTGCAGCGAGTTTTTCCCTTCCTATCTGACCACGATAGTGTGCATCGGGATGGTGCACCGAGTGTCTCATTTCCTATCTGACCTCGGGATTGTGCATCGAGATTGTGTACCGAGTGTCACATTTCCTGTCTGACCATGGGAGTGTGCATTTGGATGGTGCAGAGAGTATTTAATTTCCTGTCTGACCACGGGTGTATACATCGGGATGTTTCAGAGAGTGTCTCATTTCCTATCTGACCACGAGAGTATGTGATGTGATTGTGTAGAGAGTGTCTCATTTCCTATCTGACCACGATAGTGTGCGTCGGGATGGTGCACCGAGTGTCTCATTTCCTATCTGACCTGGGGAGTGTTCATCGGGATTGTGCAGAGAGTATTCAAATTCCTGTCTGACCACGGGTGTATACATCGGAACAGTGCATAGAGTGTCTCATTTCCTACCTGAGCACCGGATTGTGCATTCAGATTTTGTTCCGAGTGTCACATTTCCTATCTGACCTGGGGAGTGTTCATCGGGATGGAGCAGAGAGTATTTAAATTCCTGTCTGACTACTGGTGTATACATCGGGATAGTGCATAGAGTGTCTTATTTCCTATCTGGCCACGATATTGTGCATCGAGATTGTGCAAAGAGTATTTCATTTCCTATCTGACCACGGGAGTATGCGTCGGGATGGTGTAGAGAGTATTTCATTTCCATTCTGACCACGGGCGTTTGCTTCGGGAGGGTGATCAGAGCGAATGATTTCCTATCTGAGCACGGAGTGTGCATCGATATTTTGCAACAGTGTCTCCTTTCCTATCTGACCAGGGATGTGTGCATCGTGATGGTACAGAGAGTGTCTCATTTAATCTTTGACCACGGTAGTGTGCATCGGGATTCTTCACCGACTGTCTTATTTTCGATCTGACCACGGGAGTACGCACCGGGATGATGCAGAGCATATTTCATTTCATATCTGACCACGGGAGTTTGTCATAGGATGGTGCTGAGGGTGTCTCACTTCCTATCTGACCACGTTAGTGTGTATCTGGATGGGACAGAGAGTATTTCATTTCCTATCTTAGCAGGGGAGTGAGCAATGGGTGATTTCAGAGTGTATTTCAGTTCCTATCTGTCCACGGGAGTATGCGTCGGGATGGTGTAGAGAGTATTTCATTTCCATTCTGACCACGGGCGTTTGCTTCGGGAGGGTGATCAGAGCGAATGATTTCCTATCTGAGCACGGAGTGTGCATCGGTATTTTGCAACAGTGTCTCCTTTCCTATCTGACCAGGGATGTGTGCATCGTGATGGTACAGAGAGTGTCTCATTTAATCTTTGACCACGGTAGTGTGCATCGGGATTCTTCACCGACTGTCTTATTTTCGATCTGACCACGGGAGTACGCACCGGGATGATGCAGAGCATATTTCATTTCATATCTGACCACGGGAGTTTGTGATAGGATGGTGCTGAGGGTGTCTCACTTCCTATCTGACCACGTTAGTGTGTATCTGGATGGGACAGAGAGTATTTCATTTCCTATCTTAGCAGGGGAGTGAGCAATGGGTGGTTTCAGAGTGTATTTCAGTTCCTATCTGTCCACGGGAGTGTGCATCGCGATGGTGCACCGAGTGTCTCATGTCCTATCTGACCAGGGGAGTGTGTATTCGGATGGTGCAGAGAGTATTTTATTTCATTTCAGACCACGGCTGTTTATATCGGGATGGTGCACAGAGTGTCTCATTTCCTATCTGACCTCGGGATTGTGCATCGAGATTGCGCACAGTGTATTTCACTTCCTATCAGAGCACGGAAATATGCGTCGGGATGGTGTTGGGAGTATTTCATTTCCAATCTGACCAAGGGCGTATGCTTCGTGATGGTGGACAGAGTGTGTCATTTCCTATCTGAGCACGGACTGTGAATCCTTATTTTGCACCGAGTGTCTGATTTCCTATGTGACCAGAGAGGTGTGCATCGTGATGGTACAGATAGTGTCTCATTTACTATCTGCTCACGGGAGTATGCATCGGGAGGGAGCAGAGGGTATTTCCTTTCATATTAGACCACGGGATAATGCACCGGGATGGTGCTGAGAGTATTTCCGTTCCTATCTGACCACGGGAGTATGCTACGGGATGGTGCAGAGAGTGTCTCATTTACTCTTTGACCACGGGACTGTGCATCGGCATGGTTCACCTACTATCTTATTTTCGATCTGATCACGGGAGTACGCATCGGGATGATGCAGAAAGTGTTTCATTTCCAATCTGACCACGGGAGAATGCATCAAGATGGAGCAGAGTGTATTTCCTTTCATATCTGACCACGGGAGTGCGCATCGCGATGATGCAACGTGTGTCTCATTCCCTATCTGACCAGGGGAGTGTGTATTCGGATGGTGCAGAGAGTATTTTATTTCCTTTCAGACCACGGCTGTATACATCGGGATGGTGCACAGAGGTCTCATTTCCTATCTGACCACGGGTTTGTGCATCGAGATTGTGCACAGTGAATTTCACTTCCTATCAGAGCACGGGTGTATGCGTCGGTATGGTGTAAGTAGTATATCATTTCCAATCTGCCCACGGGAGTGTGCATCGGGATGGTTCACCGACTGTCTCATTTTCTACCTGACCACGGGCGCATGCTTCTGGATGTTGCAGAGTGTGTCTGCACGGGAGTGTGCATCGGTATTTTGCACCGATTGTCTCCTTTCCTATCTGACCAGGGATGTGTGCATTGTGAGGGTACCGAGAGTGTCTCATTTAATATTTGACCACGGTAGTGTGCATCGGGATTCTTCACCGACTGTCTTATTTTCGATCTGACCACGGGAGTACGCACCGGGATGATGCAGAGAGCATTTCATTTCCTATCTGACCACGGGAGTTTGTGATAGGATGGTGCTGAGGCTGTGTCATTTCCAATCTGACCACGGGAGTGCGCATCGGGATTATGCACCGAGTGTCTCATTCCTATTCAGTCCTCTGGATTATGCACCTGGATTTTGCAGAGTGTATTTAATTTACTATCTGACCACGGGAGAGTGCATCGGTATTTTTCACCGTGTGTCTCATTTCCTATCTGACCAGGGAGTGTGCATCGGGATGGTGCACCGTGACTCATTTCCTATCTGGCAACAGGAGTCTGCATCGGGATGGTTCAGAGTGTATTTGATATCCTATCTGAGCACGGGAGTATGCATCGGAATGTTGCGGAGATTATTGCATTTCCTATCTGACCACGATAGAGTGCATTGGGATGGTGCAGCGAGTTTTTCCCTTCCTATCTGACCACGATAGTGTGCATCGGGATGGTGCACCGAGTGTCTCATTTCCTATCTGACCTCGGGATTGTGCATCGAGATTGTGTACCGAGTGTCACATTTCCTGTCTGACCATGGGAGTGTGCATTTGGATGGTGCAGAGAGTATTTAATTTCCTGTCTGACCACGGGTGTATACATCGGGATGTTTCAGAGAGTGTCTCATTTCCTATCTGACCACGAGAGTATGTGATGTGATTGTGTAGAGAGTGTCTCATTTCCTATCTGACCACGATAGTGTGCGTCGGGATGGTGCACCGAGTGTCTCATTTCCTATCTGACCACGGGATTGTGCATCGAGATTTTGTACCGTGTGTCACATTTCCTGTCTGACCATGGGAGTGTTCATCGGGATGGAGCAGAGAGTATTTAACTTCCTTTCTGACCACGGGTGTATACATCGGGATAGTGCATAGAGTGTCTCATTTCCTATCTGACCACGATACTGTGCATCGAGATTGTGCAAAGAGTATTTCATTTCCTATCTGACCACGGGAGTATGCGTCGGGATGGTGTAGAGAGTATTTCATTTCCATTCTGACCACGGGCGTTTGCTTCGGGAGGGTGATCAGAGCGAATGATTTCCTATCTGAGCACGGAGTGTGCATCGGTATTTTGCAACAGTGTCTCCTTTCCTATCTGACTAGGGATGTGTGCATCGTGATGGTACAGAGAGTGTCTCATTTAATCTTTGACCACGGTAGTGTGCATCGGGATTCTTCACCGACTGTCTTATTTTCGATCTGACCACGGGAGTACGCACCGGGATGATGCAGAGCATATTTCATTTCATATCTGACCACGGGAGTTTGTCATAGGATGGTGCTGAGGGTGTCTCACTTCCTATCTGACCACGTTAGTGTGTATCTGGATGGGACAGAGAGTATTTCATTTCCTATCTTAGCAGGGGAGTGAGCAATGGGTGGTTTCAGAGTGTATTTCAGTTCCTATCTGTCCACGGGAGTATGCGTCGGGATGGTGTAGAGAGTATTTCATTTCCATTCTGACCACGGGCGTTTGCTTCGGGAGGGTGATCAGAGCGAATGATTTCCTATCTGAGCACGGAGTGTGCATCGGTATTTTGCAACAGTGTCTCCTTTCCTATCTGACCAGGGATGTGTGCATCGTGATGGTACAGAGAGTGTCTCATTTAATCTTTGACCACGGTAGTGTGCATCGGGATTCTTCACCGACTGTCTTATTTTCGATCTGACCACGGGAGTACGCACCGGGATGATGCAGAGCATATTTCATTTCATATCTGACCACGGGAGTTTGTCATAGGATGGTGCTGAGGGTGTCTCACTTCCTATCTGACCACGTTAGTGTGTATCTGGATGGGACAGAGAGTATTTCATTTCCTATCTTAGCAGGGGAGTGAGCAATGGGTGGTTTCAGAGTGTATTTCAGTTCCTATCTGTCCACGGGAGTGTGCATCGCGATGGTGCACCGAGTGTCTCATGTCCTATCTGACCAGGGGAGTGTGTATTCGGATGGTGCAGAGAGTATTTTATTTCATTTCAGACCACGGCTGTTTATATCGGGATGGTGCACAGAGTGTCTCATTTCCTATCTGACCTCGGGATTGTGCATCGAAATTGTGCACAGTGTATTTCACTTCCTTTCAGAGCACGGAAATATGCGTCGGGATGGTGTTGGGAGTATTTCATTTCCAATCTGACCAAGGGCGTATGCTTCGTGATGGTGGACAGAGTGTCTCATTTCCTATCTGAGCACGGACTGTGAATCCTTATTTTGCACCGAGTGTCTCATTTCCTATGTGACCAGGGAGGTGTGCATCGTGATGGTACAGATAGTTTCTCATTTACTATCTGCCCACGGGAGTATGCATCGGGAGGGAGCAGAGGGTATTTCCTTTCATATTAGACCACGGAATAATGCACCGGGATGGTGCTGAGAGTATTTCCGATCCTATCTGACCACGGGAGTATGCTACGGGATGGTGCAGAGAGTGTCTCATTTCCTATCTGACCACGGGATTGTGCATCGAGATTGTGCACAGTGTATTTCACTTCCTATCAGAGCACGGAAGTATGCGTCGGGATGGTGTAGGGAGTATTTCATTTCCAATCTGGCCAAGGGAATATGCTTCGGGATGGGGCACCGAGTGTCTCATTTCCTATCTCACAAGGGGAGTATGCGTCGGGATGGTTCAGAGTGTATTTCATATCCTATCTGACCACGGGTGTGAAAATCCGGATGTTGCAGAGTGTATTTCATTTCCTATCTGACCAGGGGAGTGAGCATCGCAATGGTGTAGAGAGTGTCTCATTTCCTATCTGACCACGAGAGTATGTGATGTGATTGTGCAGAGAGTGTCTCATATCCTATCTGACCAGGGGAGTATGCGGGGGATGGTGCAGAGATTGTCTCATTTCCTATCTGACCACGAGAGTGTGTGATCAGAGGGTGCAGAGAGTGTATCATTTCCTTTCTGACCACGGTAGTGTGCATCGGGATCGTGCAGTGAGTATTTCATTTCCTATCTGACCACGGGAATATGCATCCGGATAGTGCAGAGAGTATTTTATTTCCTTTCTGGACACGGGATTATGCTTTGGGATGGTGCAAAGAGTGTCTCCTTTCCTATCTGACCACGGGAGTTTGTGATGGGATGTTGCTGAGGGTGTCTCATTTCCAGTCTGACCACGGGAGTGTGCATCGGTATTTTGCACTGAATGTCTCATTTCCTATCTGACCAGCGGAGTGTGCATCGGCTTGTTGCAGAGAGTATTTAATTTCCGGTCTGACCACGGGGAGTATGCATCGGGATGGTTCACCGAGTTATTCATTTTCTAACTGACCAGTGGAGTATGCATCGGGTTGGTGCAGAGAGTGTTTCATTTGCTAGCTGACCACGGGAGTATGCATCGGGATGGTGCACCGAATGTCTCATTTCCTATCAGACCACGGGATTATGCATCGCTATGGTGCAGAGGATATTTCATATCCTATCTGACCACTGGAGTAATTATCGGTATGGTGCATCGAGAGTCTCATTTCCTATCTGACCAGGGGATTGTGCATCGGGATGGTGCAGGGAGTATTTAATTTCCTTTCTGACCACGGGTGTATGCATCGGGATGCTGCAGAGTGTATTTCATTTCCTATCTGACCAGGGGATTGTGCATCGGGATTCGGCAGAGAGTATTCCATTTCCTATCTGAGCACGGGAGTGTGCATTGAGATGGTGCAGAGAGTGTGTCATTTCCTATCTGAGCACGGACTGTGAATCCTTATTTTGCACCGAGTGTCTCATTTCCTATGTGACCAGGGAGGTGTGCATCGTGATGGTACAGATAGTTTCTCATTTACTATCTGCCCACGGGAGTATGCATCGGGAGGGAGCAGAGGGTATTTCCTTTCATATTAGACCACGGAACAATGCACCGGGATGGTGCTGAGAGTATTTCCGATCCTATCTGTCCACGGAGTATGCTACGGGATGGTGCAGAGAGTGTCTCATTTCCTATCTGACCACGGGATTGTGCATCGAGATTGTGCACAGTGTATTTCACTTCCTATCAGAGCACGGAAGTATGCGTCGGGATGGTGTAGGGAGTATTTCATTTCCAATCTGACCAAGGGAATATGCTTCGGGATGGGGCACCGAGTGTCTCATTTCCTATCTCACAAGGGGAGTATGCATCGGGATGGTTCAGAGTGTATTTCATATCCTATCTGACCACGGGAGTGAAAATCCGGATGTTGCAGAGTGTATTTCATTTCCTATCTGACCAGGGGAGTGAGCATCGCAATGGTGTAGAGAGTGTGTCATTTCCTATCTGACCACGAGAGTATGTGATGTGATTGTGCAGAGAGTGTCTCATATCCTATCTGACCAGGGGAGTATGCGGGGGATGGTGCAGAGATTGTCTCATTTCCTATCTGACCACGAGAGTGTGTGATCAGAGGGTGCAGAGAGTGTATCATTTCCTTTCTGACCACGGTAGTGTGCATCGGGATCGTGCAGTGAGTATTTCATTTCCTATCTGACCACGGGAATATGCATCCGGATAGTGCAGAGATTATTTTATTTCCTTTCTGGACACGGGATTATGCTTTGGGATGGTGCAAAGAGTGTCTCCTTTCCTATCTGACCACGGGAGTTTGTGATGGGATGTTGCGGAGGGTGTCTCATTTCCAGTCTGACCACGGGAGTATGCATCGGTATTTTGCACTGAATGTCTCATTTCCTATCTGACCAGCGGAGTGTGCATCGGCTTGTTGCAGAGAGTATTTAATTTCCGGTCTGACCACGGGGAGTATGCATCGGGATGGTTCACCGAGTTATTCATTTTCAAACTGACCAGTGGAGTATGCATCGGGTTGGTGCAGAGAGTGTTTCATTTGCTAGCTGACCACGGGAGTATGCATCGGGATGGTGCACCGAATGTCTCATTTCCTATCAGACCACGGGATTATGTATCGCTATGGTGCAGAGGGTATTTCATATCCTATCTGACCACTGGAGTAATTATCGGTATGGTGCATCGAGAGTCTCATTTCCTATCTGACCAGGGGATTGTGCATCGGGATGGTGCAGGGAGTATTTAATTTCCTATCTTACCACGGGTGTATGCATCGGGATGCTGCAGAGTGTATTTCATTTCCTATCTGACCACGGCAGTGAGCATCTGGCTGTTGCAGAGTGTATTTCATTTCCTATCTGACCAGGGGATTGTGCATCGGGATTCGGCAGAGAGTATTCCATTTCCTATCTGACCACGGGAGTGTGCATTGAGGTGGTGCAGAGAGTGTGTCATTAACTATCTGAGCACGGAGTGGGCCTCGGTATTTTGCAGCGAGTGGCTCATTTCCTATCTGACCAGTGGAGTATGTGGTGTGATGGTTCTGGGAGTGTCTGATTTCCTATCAGAGCACGGGAGTGTGCATCGGGATTTGGCGCCGAGTGTCTCATTTCCTAACTGACCACGGGAGGCTGCATCTGGATTTTGCACCGGGTGTCTCATTTCCCATCTGACCACGGGACAATGCTTTTCAATGGTGCAAAGAGTGTCTCATTTCCTATCAGACCACGGGAGTGTGTATCGGGATGGTACAGAGAGAATTTCATTTCGTTTCTGACCACGGGAGCGAGCATCGGGCTGTTGCAGTGTGTATTTCATTTACTATCTGACCACGTGATTGTGCATCGGGATGGTGCAGAGAGTATTCAATTTCCTATCTGAGCACGGTGTGTGCATCGGAATTTTGCACTGAGTGTCTCATTTCCTATCTGACCAGGGAAGTGTGCATCGGGATGGTACAGAGCGTGTCTGATTTCCTATCTGACCAGGGAAGTGTGCATCGGGATGGTACAGAGCGTGTCTGATTTCCTATCAGACCACGGCGTTGTGCATCGGGATGGTTCACGGACTGTCGCATTTTCGATCTGACCACCGGAGGAAGCATCGGGCTGATGGAGATAGTATTTTATTTCCAATCTGACCCCGGGAGAATAAATTCGGATGTTGCAGTGAGTATTTCCTTTCATATCTGACCATTGGGATGCCACAGAGAGTATTTCATTTCCAATCTGACCACGGGAGTATGCATCTGTATTTCGCACTGAGTGTCTCATTTCCTATCTGACCACGGGAGTATGTGTGTGATGGTGCTGAGAAAGTCTGATTTCCTATCTGACCACGGTAGTGTGCATCGGGATGGTGCAGAGAGTGTCTCATTTCCTATCTGACCACGAGGGAGTGCATCGTGATGGTACAGAGCGTGTCTGATTTACTATCTGACCACGGGAGTGCGCATCGGGCTGATAGAGAGAGTATTTCATTTCCAATCTGACAACGGGAGAATGCATCCGGATGGTGCAGAGAGTATTTCCTTTCATATCTGACCACGGGAGTGTGCATTTGTATGGTGCAGATAGTATTTCATTTCCTATCTGACCACGTGAGTCTGTGATGGGATGTTGCGGAGGGTGTCTCATTTCCAAACTGACCACGGGAGTGTGCATCGGTATTTTGCACTGAGTGTCTCATTTCCTATCTGAGCTGTGGAGTGTGCATCGGCTTGTTGCAGAGAGTATTTAATTTCCGGTCTGACCACGGGTGTATGAGTGTGATGGTGCTGAGAAAGTCTGATTTCCTATCTGACCACGGGAGGGTGCATCGGGATTTTGCACCGAGTGTCGTATTTCCTGTCTGACTACGGGAGTGTGTATCTGGATGGTGCAGAGAGTATTTCATTTCCTATCTGACCACGGGAGTGAGCATAGGGATGTTGCACAGTATATTTAATTTACTATCTGATCACGGGAGTGTGCATCGGGATGGTGCACCGATTGTCTCATTTCCTATCTGACTAGGGGAGTGTCCATCCGGAAGTTGCGGAGAATATTGCATTTCCTATCTGACCACGGGAGTGTGCATCGGGACGGTGTGGAGGGAGATTCACTCTGTGTCTGACCCCGGGATTGTGGGTCAGTGTGGTCGGGAGCTTCATACTGTGTTTTGATCCGGGGAGAGGGCGGTGGGACCGTGCGCAAGAAATCTTTACTCCGTGTCTAACACCGCTAGTGAGTGATAGAACAGTGCGGAGGGTGATTCACTCTGTGTCTGTTACCGGGGTTGTGTGATGGGACGGTGCGGAGGGATATTCACTCTGTGTCTGACCCCTGGAGTGTGCGATGGGACGGTGCGGAAGGAGATTCACA
Source organism: Hypanus sabinus (assembly GCF_030144855.1). NCBI lineage: Eukaryota > Metazoa > Chordata > Chondrichthyes > Myliobatiformes > Dasyatidae > Hypanus > Hypanus sabinus. The sequence goes on from NW_026779939.1 coordinate 719,091, forward strand.
CTTTGTCTGACCCCGGGATTGTGTGATCAGTCGGTGCGGAGGGAGATTCACTCCGTGTCTGACCCCGTGATTGTGTGATGGAACAGTGCGGAGGGAGATTCACACTCTGTCTGACTCCACCACCGTCCAATATCACACAGACCCGGGATCAGACACGGAGTGAAGCTCCCTTCAGTCTGTTCCAACACACACGTGCTGGGTCAGACCCGAAGTGAATCTCCGTCCGCACCGTCCTGTCAGAGACTCCCGGCGTCAGACACAGATTGAATTTCCCTCCACACCGTCCCGTCACGCAGTCTCGGGATCAGAAACAGAGTGAATCTCCTTCCACACCGTCCCATTACACACCCCCGGTGTCAGCCACAGAGTGAAGCTCCCTCCACACCGTTCTATCACTCACTAGCGGTGTTAGACACGGAGTGAAGATTTCTAGCGCACGGTCCCACCGCCCTCTCCCCGGATCAAACACAGTATGAAGCTCCCATCCACACTGTCCCATCACACACTCCCGGGATCAGACACAGAGTGAATCTGCTGCCTCACAGTCCGATAACACAGCAACGGATTAAGTAACAGAGCGAATCTCCCTCTTCACTCCCTCTCCCTTCTCACCAATCATCAGTTTTCAGACTTCCTGTAGTTTTCAATAGTGCCTCCGTCTGAGAGATAATAGGTGTGGGTGAGACCAGAGGTAGAACAGAGGAGAGAGGGGGAGGAGAGGGAGGGCTGTGGAGGTGTGGTGAGTTTGCAGTCATTGCGATGAAATTGTGTGAAACCACACGACTGGCCTGTACTAGCGGAGACGTAGAGAAACTGAGAACTGAGAGATCGATATCCGGTGGAAGTGAGCAGAGATAACACCAACGGTTTGGAGGGAGTTTGACCCTATGTCTGACCCTGGATTGTGCCATAGGACGTTGTGGAAGGAGATTGACCTTGTGTCTAACCCCCGGATTTTGCAACGGGTCGGCGCGGAGGGAGCTTGACCATGTGAGTAACCCCTGGACTGTGTGATGGGACGTTGCGGAGGGATATTCACTCTGTGTCTTACCCCGGGAGTGTGTGATGGGACATTGCGGAGGGAGATTCACTCTGTGTCTGACCCCGGGAGTGTGTGATGGGACGTTGCGGAGGGAGATTCAATCTGTGTCTTATCCCTGGAGTGTGTGATGGGACTTTACGGAGGGAGATTCACTCTGTGTCTTACCCCGGGAGTGTTTGAAGGGACGGTGTAGAGGGAGATTCACTCTGTGTCTGACCCCGGGAGAGTGTGATGGGACGTTGTGAGGGAGATTCTCTGCGAGTCTGACCCCGTGAGTGTGTAATGAGACGATGTGGAGGGCGATTCACTCTGTGTCTGACCCCGTGACAACATGGAACAGAAAACAGTACAGCACAGTCCAGGACCTTGTGTGCCGACCCTTATACCCTGACTTGCGTATAAGCACCCACCGTAAATTCTTCCATATACGTGTCTAGTAGTCTCTTAAATTTCACCAGTGTAACTGACTCAAGCATTGCATTCCACGCATCAATAACTCACTGAGTAAAAAGCCTGCCTCTGACAGATTCTATCTCTGAGAAACATTTCCAACAGCCAACCCACCACCGTCCAATCTCACACGCCCGAGATCAGAACCGGTGAGAATCTCCCTCTGCAACGTCCCCTGACACAGTCCCGGGATCAGACACGGAGTGAAGCTCCCTCTACTCCATCACATTACACAGTCCCGCGATAAGACACAGAGTGAAGCTCCCTCCAGACTTTTCCATCGCTACCTTGCTTGGTCAGACCCGAAGTGAATCTCCGTCCTCACCGCCCCTCACAGAGACCTGCGACAAGACACAGAGTGAAGCTCCCTCCAGTCTGTTCCATCACCCACTTGCTGGGTCAGACCCGAAGTGAATCTCCCTCCTCACCGTCCCGTCATAGACTCCCGGCGTTAGACACAGATGGAATCTCCTTCCACACCGTCCCAGCACACACTCCCGGTGTCAGACTCGGTGTGATGCTCCCTCCACACCGTCCCATCACACACTCCCGGTGTCAGACTCGGTGTGATGCTCCCTCCATACCGTCCCATCACACAGTTTCGGGATCAGACAGAGAGTGAATTCCCTTCACACCGACCCGTCAGATGCTGAGACTGTACATGCTGATTTGTTAAGCTATATTTTGGTATTTAAAGATAAACAACTTGGTGATGTTCAAATTTGTGATTTGGAGTGACCATGTGCAGGTATTACTTGGGAAACATTTCCAACTGAAGATTTTCAAGCTAAAATTCATGACTTGTTTCAAACGAAGGACTTGTTTGGGGATTTAATGAATGTGCTTACTTTGGAAAATATGAGTGACAAGTTAGCACCTGCTCAGGGTAAAGTTCAGGGCGTCCGTGAAATCCCTGTTCGAGCTGATCACGTGATGGTTGTGTTCTCTTTCGAAGTGGAAAAGGGACAATGGTTGACCAAACGTCACGTTGAGCAACAGAGTCTGGTTTTGCAGGAATTTGACGATTTAAAAAAAATAAAACTTGCGATAGGTACTAACAATAGAGCTGATTGTTTATTCAGATATTTTTGGAAATTGTTCACGTATTGCTCTGATGATATTAGAGGTATGGTAAACCTTTGTCATTGTTGTGTGTGATGAACAAAACATGAGGAGATGGGGTCGAATGTTGACCCCTCTCTGAACTATGTTACTAACGAGAGAGAGAGATAAAGAGGGAGAGCGGCACCATGCTGCACATGCTGATAATGACAGAGAGAAACAAAGATTTATAGTTGTGGCTATAGTTCGCTGATTGTTGACTTTAATTCCTCAGAACTTTGCCTGCTTGTGTGAATCCCTGCTGACACTGCGGAGTGGTGTCTGGTGCCTGCTGAGACAGCAAGGAATGGCCCAGTTTGATGGACATGGACATGATCAGTTGATGAATGGCTGCAACCCCGGCACGGGAGAGAAAAGACGAGTCTGCTGAGACACAGGCAGACACGCCTCTGCACACTGAACGGGAGTTATGCACGAACAGGAAGTGGGGGGCTTGGATGATCTATTCGTGGGAATCTCTCAGTTAGAAGATAGGCCAGTGGGGGCTTGTGTGTGTGTCCACCGTCGGCTGGCTGAGGAGAAACCATTGAGAAATTGTCTGGCCTGGAACGGTGGGGTCACAATCGGTGACCACAATGGGACAACGAAACAAAAAGGCAACGGGACGGGTTTGCCTGCTGCAGCTGCTCAGCTCTCGCCGCTCTCTCACTCTCCCTCTCTTCCTCTCTCCCTCTCTCTCTCTGTCTCTCTCTCTGTCTCTCTCTCTCTCTCTCTCTTTCTCCCTCTGTCACTCTCTCTCTCTCTCTCTCTCTCTCTCTCTCTGTCTGTCTCTCTCTCTCTCTCTCTCTCTCTCTCTCTCTCTCTCTCTCTCTCTCTCTCTCTCTCTCTGTCTCTCTTTCTCTGTCTCTCTCACTCTAACGTCATAACAGCAACTAGCTCAACCCAAAATGAACTGAACTGAACTCTACATTATCTTGAGACTGTTCATTTACCCATAGACTTTGATAGAGCTTGGTTATAATTTATATTTCCACACATCTGTATATATTATTGCTAACCTGCTTTATATGTATATTTGAATTTTTGATACTGAATTACGTAGTTTACTAATAAACACATTTTAATTTACAGTGCCACTGGACTCCAAAGTATCTTTAGATTTCTGCTGGTTTGGTAACCCAGTCTCAGGGTACCTGAAAAATAGGTGGCTCGTCCAGGATCTTGATATTTAGACTGTGAGGCTGTTGAATTGATCGGAGTCAAATTCCCTTATAGAAACATGGAAACATAGATAATAGGTGCAGGAGTAGGCCATTCGGCCCTTCGAGCCTGCACACGCCATTCAATATGATCCTGGCTGATCATCCAACCCAGATTCCTGTACCTGCATTCTCTCCATAACCCCTGATCCTGATCCCTTTAACCACAAGAGACATAACTAAAATCCTCTTAAATACAGCCAATGAACCGGCCTCAACCGTTTCCTGTGGCAGAGAATTCCACTGATTCACCACTCTCTGTGTAAAGAACTTTTTCCTCATCTCCGTTCTAAACGCTTCCACATTATGCTTAATCTGTGACCACTCGTTCTGGAGTTCCCCAACATCCGAAACAATCTTCCTGCATCTAGACTGTCTAATCCCTTTAGAATGTTATACGTTTCCGTAAGATCCCCCTTCAATCTTCTAAATTCCAGTGTGTATATCTGATTTGGTTGTGTAAGAAACCGAACAGGTATTCAGCTGAAATGGAGATTGACAAATTTCTAAGGGAACCATCTTCGGAGGCATTAGAGGATATCAGAAAGATGGCATTGCTGTATGTTGCGAGCCGGTTGAAACTCTCGACGGTGAAACCGGCAATGAGGAATTCGGAGATACAGAGCAATAGCCTTGTATTATGTATCCCAGGAGGTGTTCCAGGTAGAGCAGTTGGAGCTGTTTCCTGGATGTATACGTAACGGGGTTGAGATTCAGCTTCAGATGGAAAGGTTAAGGATGGAAGAGGAAAGGAAAGAGAAGCATGAGCTCCCAGTGATGTAGCTGGAGGCTGAGGAGGCCGAAAGGAGGAGTGAGAGAGAACGAGAGGAAAGGGAAAAAGAAAGAGTGTGAGATGGATAGGTTAAGAGTATTGCAGGCAGAGGGACACGTGGTGGACCCAGTCAGCGGGTTCAGGTTGGTCAGGAGGCTGTTGGTACCCCCATTAGAGGATATGGATGTCGATAGGTACATACTCCATTTTGAGAAAGTTTCTATGAATCAGAACTGACCTAAGTTGAAGTCGGCTGTTCTGTTACAGAGTGCACTTAAGGGGAAGGCTCAGTAAGCCTATTCGGCATTGTTTATGGATGAGGCTAAAGATTATGAGGAAGTAAAAAGGGCTTTACTGAGGAGTTACGAGTTGATTCCAGAGGGATACCGGCAGAAGTTCCGGAATTTGAGAGAGCCGTGGGACCACACGTATTTAGAGATTGCCCGGGAAATACATATGTATTTTGAGCGTTGTTGTGGCTCAAAAGGTGTCAGTGAGGATCTGGGCAAATTAAAACCGCTGATGCTGATGGAGCAGTTTAAAAGTTGCGTCCTTGAGGGTATGAGGACGTACTTGGACGAGAAGGAGGCAGAGCCTCTGTCTGCGACTGCCAAGTTAGCCGGGGTGTACGCCGTAACTCACAAGATAAAATTACCCCCAAATAAAAGCTATCAGAGAGGCGGTAGGGACGGCAGATAAAGTCCACCGGCTAAGTCAGAGAACAAGCCGAGGACAAGTGGAAAAGGTAAGGAAAAGGAAAATCAGGCTGGAAGGAAGTTTCCCAGCTTTACGTGTTATAATTGTGGGATGGCTGGTGAAATAGCATCTAAGTGCCTGGCTCCGAAGAAAGAGACAGGAACAGGAAAGGCGACAACCCCGATTGGCTGCATTGGGCCGGTCAACAGACCAATGAGGAAAGAAAGGTCAGGTAGAGTTCAAGAGGAGCGCGAAAAGTTTATTTTGGACGGGTTGGAATCGGTGAAGGAGGGGTCAACCCCAGTTCCTTTGCGGATCTGGAGAGAACCTGGGGCTTGTCAGTCATTGATCTTAAGAAAATGTTTGGATTTCAGTGTTGACACCGAGACCGGGGATGTAAATGTGACAAAGGTATCGGACAAGGAACTGAAGACGTAGCTTTGCCCAAGATATTTCTGAACTGTGACTTGGTATCCTGACCAGTCACAATAGGGGTGCGCTCTGAACTACCGATGGACGACGTGGATGTCTTGGTCTGTAATGGTCTTGCCGGTGGGGATACGAACTCAGCAGTGAAGCTGACGAGCAACACTGTAAGTGCTGAGGATCCGAACAGATATTCTAAGATTTGTCCCGCCTGGGCAGTAACTCGCAGCATGTCGAGAAAAGCTGCTGAGACAGGTAAAAAATTAACTGAGTCCGGCGTTGATTTAGCTGAGACTTTTCTTTTTACCAGCCTTGCACAAGGAGAGTTTAAAGGATAAGAAGAAAGAGGATATTGGATCTAAGAAAAGTAAGGGAGAAGAGGTGGATTTACCATTAGCGAGGAAGGAACCTATAAAGGAGCAGAGACGTGATGAGGAACTTGTGGAGTTGAAAGAAACAGCTCTCTCTGAAGCGGGAATTAAGAAGGAACCAATGGGCTACTATATGAAGGAGGGAGTATTAATGAGAAAGTGGAGGACGACCATCGTAACTGCAGATGAGGACTGGGCGGTGGTACATCAGATAGTGGTTCCGATGGTTTCTCGGGACGAAATTTTGAATCTGGCCCATACGATACCCCTCGGTAGACGTTTTGGAGTAAGGAAAACAGTAGTTATAGTTATGAGAGAATTCTACTGGCCTAATACGAGAAACGAATTTATTGAGGCACATACCCAAGATTAGAAACAGTTGTGGCAGCTGGAAGATCCAGGGTTGGACACTGGTGATTTATATAGCTTGAAAGCGCTGGTTGTACTTGAAACATTTAAGTGCGTTCCCGATTATGTAAGGGCATTCCGAGGTGAAAAGGATGCTGCTACCTTGCCGGAGTCTGCTGGGTTAGCAGCCGTGTTTGTTCCAATCCGCAAGGTTGAGTTTACTCAGGATGGGAGCTTCCCAAAGAATAACTGGGAGGATCAGAGGAACTTGAAATTTAAACCTGGAACTGTATTGAAGGCCTAGAAGATGCATCTGTTCTGTTTGTCTGTGCTCAGGTTGTTGAAGTACCTGTGGATTCACAGGGTACTGAGCCTTGTGTTGAAATTCAGGAAAGGTCTGAGGTATCTGATTTGGTTAAAAAGGAATGCTATTCTTTTGGGTCAGCTGATCTTGGTTCAGTGATTATGGGGTTAACCCTGGCCCCAGTGGAAAGTGAGGATTCTCTGTTGTTCGTGTGACTCGGTGCTCTAAAAGTTAATGATGAGATAAAAGTCGGTGAGGTGAATTTTAGTGAAGATTTTGAGAAGAGAGTTTCTGAACTTCTGAATAAGGCAAATTTAAATTCGGGTTTGGCTTCGAGACATTTGACCCTGTTTCCAGAACAATAGTCTGTTGAAAAGCTTGTCACCTTGTTAAACTCTATTTTAGAAGCTGAACGTAAACAAGTTGAGTTGTTGTTCAAGATTACAAGGTAGAGCAAAAAGATTATTTTGCGTCTGAGAGACCACCTGACTGAGTTACTATGGGGACGAATCGAAGTAAAGTTCGAAAAAGCGGACTTGATGAACTTTTTGGGAACATTCAGAATGTAAGCATGGCCTTCTTAAGCTTAGTGTTAGTGTTGAGCTTGGTAAACTTTAAATTGGCGCCAATCCCTGGTGAAATTAAGTCAGCAGCACAACTGACGATCATGCGTGGAGCTGGCAACCCACGCACAGATAAAGACGCCGTTATCAAAGACAGGAGTTTAATTTATGTAAGTTTTTAGAAGACTTTTCTACATTCCCCGTTACAACAGGATTTGGAGAGTACGGAGGAGGAGAAAGGTTAGTCTCTGTCGAGAGATTAATTTCAAGCAGAAGAAAGTCAAGTGTCTGAGATTGACCTTCTGAAAGGGCATTGGGGTGTTCCACTGACTGAAAAGGCTAGTGTCGAGCTGAGGGGCAGTCTTACTGAAAAAAAAATAAGCTGAGGAAGAAATTGAAAACCCAGCGGCTTATTTCTCTAGGGATTTCAATGTGCACCAGAGAAATTTTTCCACTGTAGAAAAAATAATTACTGTCACTTACTCTGGCGTCACAGCATTTTGAGGATTACATTTGTCCGGCACAGAAGCCATTGATAGTTCATACGGATCACAATCCATTGGCATTTTTGACTAACATGAATGATAAGAATAGACGACTATTAATTTGGAGACTGATGTTACAAAAATTTGATACAAAGGTACAACATTTAAAGGGGACTGACGATTTAATTGCTGATTGTTTATCTAGGTGTTAGATTTAAAATTCTATCTGTGTTACTCTGTTGGTTAATGGCTGCATTTGTATTATATTAGACTCTGTAATGTGCCTTACTATTGAATTTTTCCCCAGTAAAAAATCTTTTTAATGGTGGGGGTGTTATGCGTGACGAGCAAACATGGGGACATGGAGTCCACATTTGTCGCCCCTGCGAACTATACTGCTAACGAGAGAGAGAAAGAGATAAAGATGGAGGTAGGCACCATGCTGCACAGGCTGATAAAAATAGAGAGAAAAACAAGGACTTAGCGTTATGGCTTCTTCGCTAATTGTTGATTTTACTTCCAAGGACTTTGCCTGCTTGTGTGAATCCATGCTGACACAGCAGAGTGGATGCCAGATGCCTGCTGAGAAAGGAAGGAGTGGCCCAGTTTGAAGAACGGTCTGGCCTGGAACGGAGGGGTCATAACGGTGACCACAACAATACAACGGAACAAGAAGGCAACGGAAGGTTTGCCTGCTGAAGCTGCTGACGTCTCTCTCTCTCTCTCTCTCTCTCTCTCTCTCTCTCTCTCTCTCTCTCTCTCCAACGTCACAACAGCAACTACCTCAACCCAAACTGAACTGAACTGAACTCTGCATTATCTTAAGACCATTCATTTACACCTCGACTTTGATAGAGCTTGGTTTTGGTTAATATTTCCACAGTACTGTATATATCATTGCTAACCTGTTTTATATGTATATCTGCATTTTCGATTCTGTATTACTTAGTTTACTAATAAACACATTTTTAGTTACAGTGCCACCGGACTGCAACGTATCTTCCATTTCTGCTGGTTTGGTAACCCAGTCCCTGGGTGCGTGACAAATTGGGGCCTCTATCCGGGATTATGAACGTCAAATTGGGAGGTTGTTGAATTGATCGTGGTAAATTCCATTATTTGATTCGGTGTGTGGGAAATAAAGGTAAGCAGCGGAAATAGAGATTGATCTATGGTATTAGAGGAAGCCAGAAAGTTGGAATTGTTGAATATTGCGAGACGGTTGAAACTCTCGACGGTGAAACAGGCATTGAGGAAGTCAGAGGTACAGAGAGCCATAGTCGACCTCTATGTATCTGAGGGAGTCTTTTAAGAAGAGGAGCGTGAATGTTTCCCGAGAGTAAACCCAGTGGGGTTGAGCTTCAGCTTCAGCTGGAAAGATGAAGAAGAGCGGCCGAGGAGAGGAAGAGGGAGGATGAGTTCCGAGTAAGGAAGCTGGAGACTGAGGAAAGGAGAAGGAAAGGCAGTTTAAGATGGAAAGGTGAAGAATAGCGTCCGAGGAGAGGATAAGGGAGGATGAGTTCCGAGTGAGGAAGCCGGAGACTGAGGAAAGGGAGAAGGAAAGGCAGTTTGAGATGGAAAGGTGAAGAGCGTCGCAGGAAAGGGGACCCGTGGCGGACCCAGACAGGGGGTTCAAGGTTGATCGGGAGGTTGAGTTGGTACCTCCGTTCAAGGAGATGGATGTCGATAGGTACTTCATTTTGAGAAAGAGGCTTTGAATCAGGACTGGCTGAAGTGGAAATGGACTGTTCTGTTACACAGTGTTCTTCAGGGGAAGGCTCAGCAAGCCTTTTCGGCGTTGTTTATGGATGAGGCTAAAGGTTATGATGAAGTAAAAAGGGCTATACTGTGGAGCTACGATTTGGTTCCGGAGGCATGTGCGTGTGTGCGCGTGCACATAAAGCGTGGAAGTATTTCAATGATATCCTACACATGCTTGCTATCTTTCTATTTCATACATATAATGCGTGTTTGTTGCCTCGTGTGACAGTTGGTTTTGTGTTTACCAGCTTGGCCCGGGCGGTCATGTGTGATGGAATTGCAATTAAACTTACATTGGATTGAATTGAAATGAAATGAAACTGTCTCGTCTGTAGAGGTCGCACCTTCCGAGGAAGAGAGCCCAGAGCCCAGTGATTCACATGTCTGAAGACCTCGTTCTAATCCTCTTGAGCCACATTTTAAACTGAACTTTCTTTCTAATTTTGCCCACAACTGCACATACCTAAGTTTCCTGGACAGGCTCCATTGTCCTATCTATATACAGGTGAAGATAACGACCACATTCCATCGAGGAATCTCGTTCTCGTCCACAGTACCTTCTTTTCCCTTCCCCTAACAAAGACAACCCTGTCGATACAGCTCGCTACATTTCACTCCCGTTCCTTTCTGAGCCACAGAACCATAGTCAGTGCCAGAGACTTGACCGGTGAGATTTCTTCTGCTTGGTCATTTGCCCCTCTCTCCTCCCATCCATAGGTATCCAAAGTGGTCTACCTGTTATTGAGCGGTTTGGCCACACGGTGTCTCTGCATCGGCTTTGGCTTTTAACCCCTTTCACCTTCTTGTTTGTCACCCAGTTTCCTGTATCCTACATCTTGAGTGTTAATACCTCTCTGTATGTTTTCCCTATCACCCGCTCAGCTTCCTGAATGATCCCAAGTTCCTCCAGTTCCAGTTCCATGTCTGTAACGCAAAGTGATAGAGGGTGCAGCTGGATGACTTTCTTTCATCTCGCAAGAGGTGCATTCAACTCTCTTGCCAGACATTGCTACTGCTCTGACTGTGCGATTATAAAGAAAGAAACAATAATTAAACTGAAAACAAATCAAACAACATTTTTCTGTTTTTACCTTCAGTCTCCCAAGACCCTCCTCTTTGAAAATTCCTCTGACTTCCACTCGAATCCAATTTTCTGCCAGTCTTTCCCTCTTACCTGGATCATCACACACACACACACACACACACACACACACACACACACACACACACACACACACACACATTCAAACACTGAGTGAAAATCTCTCCCCACCGTCCCATCCAACACACCTGGGTAGTTCTCAAGCTCCCTCAATACCGTCAAATCACACACTCCCATTTTCAGACGCTAATTGAAGCTCCTTCCACACCATCCAATCACACTCTCTTGGGTTCAGACACAGAGTGAATCTCCCTGAACACCGTCCCATCACACACTGCCGGGGTCACGCACAGAGTGAAACGCTCCACACACAGTCGCATCTAGCACTCCTGAAGTTAGACACTGGAGACGCATTACCCGGAATGTCCTATCGCCCACACAGGGGTTCCGAAACAAACTGAAGCTTACTCCCCTGGGTCCCTTCAGAAACTCCCGTTTTCAAAGCTCCTTCGCTCTCTCCAATCCACAGAACACCGCCGTTCCTGAAGTCTTGAATTGTGAGTCCGGCTTGGAGAATGTGCGTGTGTTTGTATTCACAGTAAGTGCGGGAAACAGGAGAGAATTGGAAGACGGGTTGGTTTTGCTGGTTTTAACGAAATCTGCAGATGCTGGAAATTCCAGCAAACCACACAAATTGCTGGCGGAGCACAGCAGGCCAGGCAGCATCGATAGGAGAAGCACTGTCGACGTTTCGGGCCGAGACTCTTAGGACTAACTGAAAGGAATGATCGTAAGAGATTTGAAAGCAGGAGGGGGAGGGGGAAAATGCGAAATGAAAGAAGATGACCGGAGGGGGTGGTGTGGAGCTGAGAATCGGAAAGGTGATAGGCCAAAGGCAGACAGTGCTGGAGAACGGAACGGATCATGGGACGGGCAGCAAGGGAGAGGGAGAGAGGTTTTAGTGAAGGAAGAGATAACGGAGACGGCATGGAGTGTATGGGACGGAGGGTTGATGGAGACGGCATGGAGTGTATTGGACGGAGGGTTGATGGAGACATGATGTGTGGTAGACGACGGCAGTGGTGGAAACAGAGAGGGATATAGCGGGGAGTCCTGGATGATGGTGACGACGATGGTCGGCTGGGAAGGAGGGTCGACGGGGAACAGGAGACTGAAAACTCAATGAACCAGGAACACCTTCTTCCCCTCCGCCAGCATATTCTTTAACGCATCAGCACCACCTCCACATTTGTGCGGCATTTATTAGCTTTTTGCATTTGACATTAATTGTACATATTTGCGCTCTACTGATCCTTCAAAAGAACAAATCTCAGGTGGTCTAAGTCACAGATAATAAAACAGACCGTGAATCCGGTAGAAAAGATGCGATACAGGCGGACAGGACATTTGTCACGCTGGCCTTCATCAGTCAGGACTCTGAGTCCGGGAGTCGGAGGTCACGTTGCAGTTGCAGATGACGTCGGTCAGGCCGCACTTGGAGTTTAGAGTTCAGTTCTGCTTGCCTTGCTCTCAGGGAAATCTCAACGAACTGGAAAGATTGCAGAGGGAGAATTCCGAAGATGCTGCCCAGACAGGAGGGACTGAGTTATGGAGTGAGGTTGGGAATTCTGAGACTTTTTCGGTGACCTTACAGAGGTGTACAAAATCACGAGGGACACAGAGAAGGCGAAAGCGTGCACTCTATTTCCCCAGTACTGGGGTATCGAGAACATTAACGCACATGATTGAGGTGAGAGTAGCTAAAGACAGAAGCGGAAAGCGAGCTGGGTTAGATAATAGAGCGACAGTGCGATAGGGAGAGTGGGTAAAGGCAGCAGAGAATGGAGTGAGAGACCCGGAACAGAAGGGGTCATTGGGGGAGAGGAGGCAAGAAAGAGGGGTGAGGAAAATGTGGATGAAACAGAGGAAGCGGAAGTGGAGTGGGATGAGAGAGAGACTTTAGATGGACAAAGGTAAAGAGAGGACAAGACAGTGAGTAAGATTGCGATAGATGGAAGGAGGAGAATAGTATCAGGGCGAGGGGCAGCGGCGCGGAAGGGGTAGAGTGAGTGGTCAGGAGAAATGGGGGAGAAAGAGGGTTTGATCATTAAATTCAAGTCGGTCCCACTTGCTGTTGACAGAGATCCTGGATCTTTTCAGAAATAACTGGGCACAAAGGGGCAGACCTCTCACAGATGAAACGCTTCAGAACCTGACTACAAGGTTTACCCCGACTGTGCCAAGTACAGACACCGCAATTGAAATCTCCAGCGTTCATCCAGTACACGACATACGAAGCCGCATTCCTATCAAAGAGGGGTAAACAATTTGAACGCACCTCCAGCAGTCAGTTCCCAAATCCACTGATACCCTCCCTCGCCATGGACCTGTGGCACCCCAACATCTTCCACAGCCCCACAGTCCCAGCACAGCCCTGTGGCAGTCATTACCTTCATTAAAATAATCGCTTGCCCCACTCTCCACCCACAGATCGGTGTCAGACACCAGAATAAAAACAGTACCCAACCTTCTCACAGGCCTGTTTCAGTCCACAAAATATTACCACAGCGCTAGTGTCTCCCAAGGCCCCATGACAGTCCTTAATGCTCACACTTTTTTACTGTCTCCCCACAGGCCTGTGTTTTCTGCCTAAGTACTCACACTCAACAACCCAACCTACAGATCAGTGTCAGTCCAAACGACACCCAGTGCCTGACTCTCTCCCCATAGCCCCGTGCCGGTCCCGGAAATAATCCCACAACCATCTTCATAGATACCTGTGTCAGTCACCAAAACATCTCCCGCTTCTCATGCTCTCCCCACGGACGTCTCAGTTCCCAGAGTACTCCCACTGAACCATTCTCTCAGCTCAGATCTGTATCTGTCTCCAAAGTACACCCCTCCCTCATTCTCTCCCCACGCTCCCGTGCCGTTCCAGAAAATACTTGCACTTCCCACTATCAACCCGTCCCCGTTGGAGTTCTCAAAATAATCTCACTGCCTAGATTTCTCCCTGAATATCTGTGTCAACCACAAAAAGACTCCCACTTCGCACTCTCTTCCCACAGTCATGTCAGTTCCCACATTTGGAGAAGGAAGTCTGAGGATCTGAACGGAAGTGAGGCGAGAGCCATTTTCATTTTTCTCTTCTCATCGGAGGTAAGAGAAGCGGGGCGGCGCAGACGTGTGACGTCGGACAGTGAAGCGGAGGAGATTTAAAAGGAACACAGCCTTATACAGCGGGCAGCGTCGTTTTCCGGGCAGCAGAGTGAGCCTGGAGCAGAGTGAAGGCTTCAGGGCTTTGGCTGAACAGGCTTAGGCTGAAAGGGGCGAGGCATGGAAAGTTCTGTTTTTTTAAAATTTTTCCTGTTATTTGAGGAAAGTGTGAAGGCAATTTGTTGTTCTCGGTGTCGGATGTGGGAGGTCCTGGAGACTCCCATCCTCCCGGACGTCCACATCTGCTCCAGGTGCGACGAGCTGCAGCACCTGAGGGACCGTGGTACGGAACTCGAGCTGCAGCTCGATGACCTTCGTCTGGTCAGGGAGAGGAAGAAGATGAGAGAGAGGAGTTACAGGAAGGCGGTCACACCAGGGCCACCGGAGGCAGACAGGTGTGTCACGGTTAGAAGCGGGAATGGGAAGAGCAAGGTACTAAAGGGTACACCAGTGGCCGTACCTCTTGACAATAAGTGCTTCTCTTTGAGTACTGTTGAGGGGCAAACCACCTGGGGGAAGCGACAGTGGCGTTGCCAGCAGCACAGAGTCCGGCCCTGTAGCTCAGAAGGGAAGGGAAATGAAGAGTAAGGCAGTAGAAATAGGGGACTTGATAATTAAGCGGTCAGATTGGCGATTCTCTGGACGCAGTCAGGAGACCCGGATGGTAGTTTGCCTCTCTAGTGTCATGGTCCGGGATAATTCTGATCGCGTCCAGGATATCCTGAAGTGGGAGTGTGAGGAGCCAGAGGACGTGGTACGTATATGTTCCAATTACATAGTTAGGAAAAGGGAAGTGGTCCTGAAAGGAGAATATAGGGAGTTAGGAAGGGAGTTGAGAAGAAGGACTGCAAAGGTAGTAATCTCGGGATTACTCTCTGTGCCTGGCGACAGTGAGAGATGGAACGGAATGAGGTGGAGGATAAATGCGTGGCGGAAGGATTGGAGCAGGGGGCAGAGATTCAAGTTTATGGATATCTCAAACCTCTTTTGAGGCAGGTGTGATCTGTACAAAAAGGAGGTGTTACACTTGAATTCTAGAGGGACAAATAACCTGGCTAAGGTTCCGGGGAGTCTTTAAACTAGAATGGTAGGGGGTGGGAATCAAATTGAAGAGACTAGGGGAGAGGAGGTTGGTTCACAAATAGAGAAAGCTAGTAGACAGTGTTTGAGGGACGATAAGCAGGTGATAGAGAAAGGGTGCGCTCAGACCGAAGATGTAGGGGAGAAGGAAGAAAAAATATAATAAAGTTGTTTGTACCGTTAGGGATAAACAGAGAGGAAGTTGTGGAGAGTTTCATAAATGCATCTATTCTAATTCTGGGAGCATTGTAAGAAAGGTGGATGATCTTAGAGCTTGGATTGATACCAGGAAATATGATGGTGTAGTAATTAGTGAAACATGGTGGCAGGATGTGATTGATTGTGTATTTGTGGAGTACATGTACAACGTTGGAAGAACTCAGCAGGTCAGGCTGCATCTGTGAGAAAAGAGTAGCCAACGTTTTCTGCCGAGGCCCTTCATCAGGAATGGGAAGGGTGGAGAGAGGGCCGAAGCCCAGTAGTAGACACACGGGAAGGGGCAGGGACTAGAGGCGCCAGGTGGAAAACCAATCAGAGGAAATATAAAGGGGCGACGGAATAAGCATGAAAGAACTGTACAGATAAAGAAACAGAAAGTTGAAAGCGGAGAAAGGCAGAGAGGGACCTGGGATAGGGGAAGGGAGAGGGGAAGGAATTACCGGAAATTGGAGTATTTAATGTTCATACCACCCGGCTGGAGGCTACCCAGACGGTAGATGAGATGTTGCTCCTCCAACCTGAGTTTGGCCTCATCATAACAGTAGAGGAGGCTATGTATGGACATATCCAGATGGGAATGAGAGGCAGATTTGAAGTGGGTGGCAAGCGGCGAGACCCGACGCAGATTAGGACACAATAGACAGGTCCAGTCACAATGGCCAGGACCTCCCAGTTGCCACCCACTTCAACTCTGCCTCTCATTCCCATCTAGTTAGTCCTTCCAGGTGAGGCAACACTTCACCTGCGAGTCTGCTGGAGTCGTAAATTGCACCCGGTGCTCCCGGTGCGGCCTCCTCTACATCGGCGAGACCCGACGCAGACTGGGGGACCGCTTCGTCGAGCACCTCCGCACCATCCGTCACAACGGACAGGACCTCCCGGTTGCCACCATGTTCAACTCTGCCTCTCATTCCCATCGAGATATGTCCATGCACGAGGCCGTGTGTGCATTGTTTGAATTTCCAGGATCTGCAGATTCCCAAAGTTTGATAGATAGACAGGGGCTGATGAGGAGCAGTCAACATGCGTTCGTGCGTGGATGGTCATGTTTGTCACATTTCACTGAGCTTTTTGAAGAGGGTACTAGGAAAGATGACGAGGGTGCAGCAGTGAATATTGTCGATATGGACTTCTGCGAGGCGTTTGAGAAGGATCCGCAAGGAGGGTGAGATAGTAAGGTTCAATCGTCAGGTATTAATATTGAAGCAGTACAATGGATTCCACAGTGTCGTGTTGGATAACTATTTGTCAGTTTGGAGGCCGGTGACGAGTGGTGTGCCTGACGGATCTGTACTGGGTCCAATGTTGTTTGTCATATACGTTAATGATCTGGATGATGGGGTGGTAAATTGGATTAGTAAATATGCAGATGATACTAAGGTAGGTGTCGTTGTGGATAATAAAGTAGGTTTTCAAAGCTTGCAGGGAGATTTCGGCCAGCTGGAAGAGTGAGCTGGAAGATGACAGATGGAGTTTCATGCTGATCAGTGTGAGGTGATACATTTTGTTAGGAATAATACAAACAGGACATACATGGTAAATGGTAGGGCATTGAGGAATGCAGCAGAACAGAGTGAAACAGGAATAATGGTGCATCGTTCCCTGAAGGTGGAATCTCATGTGGATAAGGTGGTGAAGAAAGCTTTTGGTATGCTGGACTTTAAAAATCAGAGCATTGAGTACAGGAGTTGGGATGTAATGTTAAAATTGTACACGGCATTGGTGACGACAAAATTGGTGTTTTACGTACAATTCTGGTCACTAATTATTGGGAAGATATCAAAAAAAATAAATAGAGTACATTTGAATGTTTCCTGGGTTTCAGCACCTAAATTACAGAGAAATGTTGAACAAGTTAGGCAATCGTTGGAGCGTACGAGGTCGATGGGGGACTTAATAGAGGTAATTAAAATTATGAGGGGATATACTGAGGACGTAGAAAGGCTTTTTTTTCCATTGAAAATAGGTGAGATTCAAACACGAGGACCTGTTTAGAGTTAAGGGGCAAAATGTTAAGGGCAACAGGAGGGGGAAGGACTTTACTCAAAGAGTGGTAGCTGTGTGAAACGAGCTTCCTGTAGAAGTAGTAGAGGAAGTTTCGATTTTGTAATTAAAATAATAGATAGGTATATGGACAAGAATGGTATGGAGGGAGATGGGATGAGTACAGGTAGGTGGGACGAGGTGAGAGTAAGCTTTCGGCACGGACTAGCAGGGCCGGGATTGCCTGTTTCTGTGCTGTAATTGTAATATGGTTATATTAGCTTTACTGCACACTCTTTACCAACAGTCCTTGTCGATCCCCAAACAAATCCAATTACCCATTCTCTCACCGCAGAATTTTCGCTGTCTCCAAAATGTTCCGATTGCACACTCTCTCCCCACAGCCCATGTCAGTCAGCAAACTTATACCGATGTCCACTGCCCTTAGCAACCCGTGTCTGACCAGAAACTAATCTCACTGCTCACAACCTTCACGCAGCCTGTGCCGCTCCCCAAAATCAATCCACCGCCCACTCGCCTCTCGCAGCCTGTATCAATCCGACGACCCACTTTCCTCTCTGACACATGAACGATCCCAGATCTCACCCGCCTTTGCATTTTCCAATCCAGTATGAACTGCCCTGGTTGCGGAGTGCTTTGTCAACAATATTCTGTGAAATTAAATTGCTATCATTAATGATTGAATTCGAGCAAAATTTAACGAGCGTCCTTTATGTCTGACCCCAAGAGAATGTGAAGGGATGGTGTTGAAGGAGCTTAATTCTGTGTCTCACCAGAGAAGAATGTGAAGAGACGATGTGGAATGAGCTTCACTCTGTGTCTGACCCCGGGAGTGTGTGATGAGACAGTGTGGAGGGAGCATGTCTGTGTCCGACCACGGGAGTTTGTGATTTGAGGGTGTGGAGGGAGATTCACTCTGTGTCTGACCCCGGGAGTGTGTGATGGGACGGTGTGGAGGAGATTCACTCTCTGTCTGACCCCTGGAGTGTGTGATGGGACGGTGTGGAGGGAGATTCACTCTGTGTCTGACCCCGGGAGTGTGTGATGGGACGGTGCGGAGGGAGATTCACTCTGTGTCTTTCCCCGGGAGTGTGTGATGGGACGATGTGGAATGAGCTTCACTCTGTGTCTGACCCCTGGAGTGTGTGATGAGACAGTGTGGAGGGTGCATCTCTATGCCCGACCACGGGAGTTTGTGATTTGAGGGTGTGGAGGGGGCTGCACTCTGTGTCTGACGGAGGAAATAGGCTATGGACGGTGGGGAGGAGATTCACTCTGCGTCTGACACCGGAAGTGTGTGATCAAACGGTGCGGAGGGAGCTTCACTCTGGTGTAGATATATCTTCTGTCGATCTGACGCGTACCTTTTCTTCTGCTGAATTTATTTCAAGTAGTTTGGAATCAGAGTTTGAACAATACTGCTTGGCTTCATCGTAGGAAATGTTGAACGTGGATATAAAGTAGCACCTGCCTTCATTTTTAATCCACTCCTGGGAACACGCTTGCTCTGGAAATTAGGAACAAGGAACAGTGAATCTCCATGCGTGCCATCCATTACATCCGCTGTGTGTTAGACACAGAAAGGGGATCACTCCTCACCGCCCCATCACTCACAACTAGTCAAATAAAGAAAGAAACACCCTCATCACAGGTCCCTTGACAGATTTTCGCTGGAGATTCTGAACAAGTAACAGTGAATCCCCAAAATCAGTCTCTTGCATCCGCCGGAAGGCAAACATAGAATATGGATCCCTACACGCCGTCCAGGCACACACCCCTGGGAATAGTTACAGACTGAATCTCCAGCCCCCACCTTGACATCACACAATCCCGGGGTCAGACGCAGAACGAACCTCCTTCCTCACCGTCCCGACACACGCTCCTGGGGTCAAGCACAGTGGATGTCCCTCCGCACCGTCACATCACACACTCCCGGCGTCAGACACAAAGTTAAGCTCCCTCTACACGGTCACATCGCATAGTCCAGTGGTCGGACACAGCGTGAATCTCCCTCCACACTGACCTATTACACAATCCTTGGGTGGGACACAATGGTGCTCACACCAGACGATTCCATCACACACTCTTGTTGTCAGAGTGAACCTCCCTCCGTACCGTCCCGTCATACACTCCCGGAGTCAGACACAGAGTGAATCTCTCTCCACACCGTCCCATCACACACTCCCGGGGTCAGGCACTGAGTGCATGTCCCTCCACACCGTCCCGTCATACACTCCCGGGGTCAGGCATAGAGTGAATCTCCCTCCACTCTGTCCCATCACACACTCCCGAGGTCAGACGCAGCGTGAGCTGTTCTGAATGAGCTGAGAGAAATAGAAGAAAAACTGCCGTTTTAATTTCATGAGATACTTTGGAGTTGGCTCGAAACGTCTCTTGGACATATATAGGAGCGGCTGGGTTAGTGCGGAAGATTCCTTTGTAGTTTTTCTGTCAGTTTGGGACCGGTTTCATTGCCGGCTGCCAACTGCGTAACACGCAGCTCTGGCCGCCGTCAACTCGCGAGGAAGCCGGGTCGCTCCAAAAACCGGAAACAACCGCCGTTGTTCACCCACTGACATCGGGACAACCTCCTTCCATCTGTATCGTCGTGACTCTCGTTCGGTGTAGGAGCCGAAGCAACGTTTGAAACGTCTTGACCTCTCACGGTCTGGTGGGTCTGGTGGACCGACGAAGCTTTTTCTGGCTTTCGAATTTCTGGCGCCGGGCCAGCACGGTGCTGTTGAGAACAGATTTTCCGGCCAGTTACTCAACTCGCTCTGCAATTTTATAACCAGCACCGGCATATAATTCTGGATTCGGACACGGAGGCAACATGCCGGACCTGGCTCCAGGGAGTCGCGGGCCTTCGGGGAGTTATACTAGGGCGGCTGCCTCTCCAGCCTCGGACAAAACCCTATTTCGTTCGGTGAAAGTGGAACGCGAGCGCGGAGCAGTGCATTTTGCGGACTGAAATTACCCTGAAAACAGGCGCGGAGGCCATGGAGGACTTGTTGGGAAGAGATGGCATTTTGGCCATCGAGAACGAGTTTGGTAAGGCGGTGTTTTAGCTGATGAATGATACGTTGGTGCAGAGGGCTCTCAGAAGGTCGATCACGGTGGAAAATACCTTTTGACAAATGGAGCTGGTGACAACTCCCACACAACGCATCACCCTCGGTCACAATAAACCCTCCATCACCAACAAGGACCTTTTCCCACACTAGCACGCTTGGTGCAAGTAAGGTCAGAAATAAAATCAGGCACAATCTTAAGGACGCACCCTCCATACTGTAATCAATTTCCAGCGTCAGGTACTCATGCAGCTGGAAAGAGAGGATGACAGTGAGGGCCGTTTTACTGTCCGGCACGAGGGGGAAGACTATCAGGAGTATTGGAGCTCTGAGCGCCTACGGTGCCATGTGGGCTGGGAGGTGGGGCACGTTCGGAGGGACTGTCCTAACACTCGAAAACCTGGGGAGACCACTTCGGGAACCAGTGCCCCAGCTACCTCTGCCCCGATCCCATTCCTGCGCCTACACCTGCGCCTGCCCCTGTTCCTGCCCCTGCCTCTATTCCTGTTTCTGTCCCTGCTCCTACCACTGTGGTCACTCGGGTGATCTTGAGGCTACGTGCACCGAGGTTCAGGCGCGGGACGGGGTGGAGCCTGTCGGGGGCAAGAAAGTGAGGGAATCCAAATACCTTAAGAAGTCAGCCCCCGAGAAAGCAGACCTCACGCCCATCTGCCCTGAAGTGGAACGGACGGCTCGGGGAACTGTGCAGTTAGAGTGTGGGGGTGGGGGGTGATGGACGCGTGGAGTACCGCTCCGTCGGTGAATCCCGCACCTGTGCGCTCCTCCGGCTTGATGAGCAGAAGGGAATGTTCCCCCAGGAGGGCAAGGAATGCAGACGCAGGGGAGTCCCAGAAAGGGGTAGGAATCCGAGTCGAGGTGGTGTCCAACTTCGAAACCCCACTTGTATCCACCAGTCATGTGACAGGTGGTGTGGTTGTGCAGAAAGCTCGTGCTAGCTCTGTTTGCACAACTAAGGCAGACATGGAGCCCTCCAACCAGGACCCTGTCGTAAGCGCCTCTCTGGAGACAAGTGTATTAAATAATATGGGCGGAGAGGAGACCAAGCGCTCTCATTGTCAGCATCAGCCTGCAGGGAAATCCCTTGGAGCAGAACTGCTGGGGTCCACCTCATACCTGTCTCCTGGGGAGGATGATATACTCTGCATGCCGACCCCATCAACTAATTGCCTGCAGGGAGTCCCTGGGGATTATCCCTCCATTGTCGTAACTGCGGATAAGACTGATGCGATGGTGGAGCGGGCATGTATGAGGGAGGTACCCGCTGCACAGTGTGGGTTACAAGTGCAGCCACCTTCTAGGAGGAAGGTATCTGCAGTGAGGGGTTGAAGGGAGGCTCATTTGATAGCGAGACAATGAACCCTCACCTCTCCTGAGAAATCCCCATTGTTATCTGTGGAGGAGATCAGAGAGTTCATTCCGTCCACTGAGGGTGTAAAGCATCGGCCTAAACTAGCCTCGCTTCGCTGGTCTCGCTTGCCGAGGCTGGTGAAGTCCCTGTGAGACATCCTCAGACGGAAGGGGAAGGGGAAGGGGAATGCTGTGTCAGGGAATGACAGACGGCAGCTGAAATCCTTTCTGAAGGATCTGGTGAGGGACATCAGGGGGAAAAGCCGCCTCGCTCCTTCGGGAAATGGTGGGTCATACGGTAGCGATGATAGCAAGTCGGGCCCGAAAAGAAAATATTATTCTTGGTTTTCTTCGGGATAGTGTGTTTAGAGCGCCTCCTCTCTCAGCGGGAAGGGTACAGGCGCTGAGGCCTATTGTGCTCCCGACATGAACCTGACCATAGCTAGTCTTAATATAAATGTTAGTAGGCGCTCGCTACGCAGATATAACAATCACTCAGTCCTCAGGGGTGGACGATATGCGGTGAGTTTCCTGCAGGAAACACATACCTCGCCGGGGGACGAGTCCACTTGGCTCCTGGGGTGGGAGGGCAGGGTTTACATGAGTCACCTTCGCGACTACTCCAGCCAGCGGGGTGGCGATCCTGTTGACCCCAACCTTTCGGCCAGAGTCCAAGATGTTGCTCTAGGGGAGATCCTAGCCACTGTGGAAATGCCCCTCTCATGGCGGAGAGCTGTTGTGGTCCTAAATCACAAGAAGGGAGACCTCCGCCTCCTAACAAACTGGCGTCCGAGCAATGTCCAACCGTCTAGGGTCCGTACTGAGACTGGTGATTCATGCTGACCAATCTTACACCATCGCGGGCCGCTCCATCCAGGACAATGTCCACCCGGCACGGGACCTGATCGAACTGAAATAGGAGACTGGGTCCTCGGCAGCATTTCTTTCTCTTGACTAATAGAAAGTGTTTGACCGGGTAGACCACAGATTCCTGGTGGGCACTCAGCGGGTTTTTGGGCTCGGACCGCACTGTGTGGCCTGTGTTCGGCTCCAATACTCTGCCGCAGAGGGCCTTGTTAAGATCATTGGATTACTGACCGCGACCATTCCGTTCAGAGGAGGAGTACGTCAAGGGTGCCCCATGTACGGTCAACTGGACGCGCTCTGTGTCGACATCTGTCGACACTTCTGGTAAAAGACAGAGTGAAGGTCCCTCCTCACTCTCCCAATGCTCATTCCTGGGGTTGGACACAGAGTGATGCTCCCTGCATAGCATCCCATCGCAAACACACTGTGTCAGACACAGAGTAAAGCTCACTCCACACTGTCCCATCACACGCTCCTGGGGTCAGACACAGAGTAAATCTCCCTTCACTCCGTCCCATCACACAGTTCCGGGGTGAGACACAGAGTGAATCTCCCTGCACACCGTCCCATCACACACTCCCGGGGTCAGGCACAGAGTGAATCTCCCTCCACACCCTCCCATCACACACTCCCGGGGTCAGACACAGAGTGAATCTCCCTCCACACCCTCCCATCACACACTCCCGGGGTCAGACACAGAGTGAATCTCCCTCCACACCGTCCCATCACACAATCCCGGGATCAGAGATAGAATGAATCCCCCTCCGCACCGTCCCATCACACACTCCCGGGGTCAGACACAGAGCGAATCTCCCTCCGCACAGTTCCATCAAACACTCCAGGGATCAGACACAGAGTGAATCTCCCTCCGCACCGTCCCATCACACACTCCAGGGGTCAGACACAGGGTGAATCTCACTCCACACCGTCCCATCACACACTCCTGGGGTCAGACACATGAGTGAAACTCCCTCCACACCGTCCCATCACACACTCCCGGGGTCAGACACAGAGCGATTCTCCCTCCGCACCGTTCCATCAAACACTCCAGGGATCAGACACAGAGTGAATCTCCCTCCGCACCGTCCCATCACACACTCCAGGGGTCAGACACAGGGTGAATCTCACTCCACACCGTCCCATCACACACTCCTGGGGTCAGACACATGAGTGAAACTCCCTCCACACCGTCCCATCACACACTCCCGGGGTCAGACACAGGGTGAATCTCCCTCCACACCGTCCCCTCACACACTCCTGGTATCAGATACATGAGTGAAACTCCCCCCACACCGTCCCTTCACACACTCCCGGGGTTAGAGACAGAGTGAATCTCCCTCCACACCGTTCCATTAAACATACCAGGGGTCAGAGACAGAGTGAAACTCCCTGCACATCATCCCATCACACACTCCAGGGGTCAGACACTGAGTGAGACTCCCTCGAAGCTGTTCTATTATACGTTTCCGGGGTCAAATGCAAGAGACGCTCACAAGCCCCTGTCAGGCATTCTCATCGTCAGAATCAAACTGAAGCTCCTTCACACCGTTCGATCACACCGTCCTGCTGTTAGACTCAAATTGAAACTCCCGTCACGGCACCCAATTACACAGTCGCGGGACCCGTCACGCGGTGTAGCTCCCTCAACACCGTCCCATCACAAACTTCAGGAGTTAGTGACAAGTTCCTTTCCACCATCCTATCACAGGATTTAGATCCCTCCGCGATTTCTTATCACGCAACCCGTTGCCAGACATTACGGGACTCTCCTACGACAGTGTCCCATCACATAATCCAGGAGTTACTTAGAGTGGATCTCCAGTATACTATTACATCATTCCCACTCGGGGTCAGACACAGAGTAAAGCTCTCTCTCGCTCCACGGTCCTATAACACACTTATGGGTTCAGACTGCACGAAGCTCACTGTAAAATCAGACGCGCTTACGGAGAGACACAGAGTGAATCGCCCTCCATACCATCTCTTCACACACTCCCGATGTGAAGCAGAGTGACGTTTCCTCTCACTGTGCCTGTCCTGTGATGAGGAGCAGGTGAAAGTTGGGGATGATGCCTCACCTCTTCTGCTGGTCAGCAATTCACAGATCTGAGCCTTGGTTTCGTTGACAGATCTGTACTTCGTTTCCATCTCAGAGAACTGGTGACGGAGATCGCTCTGCATTCGTTTAAGAACGGACTGATTAGAGTTTAGCGCAGAAAGCTTGGATTGAAGGGTTGAGTTTAACTCATGGTAGTTTCGGTGGCAGGTTTCCTTAGACTGACGAATCTGTGAGACTGAGAGAGATGGTGAAGGATGTTTAGCTTTTACAGTGTCACGTGAGTCAGCGTCTCGCTACCGAACGTGTCACAGAGAGTGTTGTGTCAGTGTCACAATGAAGGGTGTCGCTGTGAAGGATGAGCTGTCAGCACATTGAGATGTCGGCGACACTTTGAGGGGCGTGCCTGTGTTACGCCGAGGGGTATATCAATGTCCTGGTGACGTCACACCGATGGAAATTACATAGTGAGGGAAATTTCAGAGTGAGAGCTCTGGTAGTGTCACGGTGGGAGGAGTATCGGTATAATGTGTGTGTGCTGTTTTCGTTGCGATGAGTCTCTCTGTGTCACCGTAAGAGGCATGTCATGGCCACAGCGTGTGTCCGATTGTCACACTGAGGTGTGTCGCCGTTTGATGGAGAGGACTAATTCGGTGTCATTGTGAATGTAGGTGGCTGCATCAGATTAAGGCGTTTCCCTGTGTCAGGGTGAGGTGAGGGTAATTGTCTCAGTGAGAGGTGCATCGGTATTAAGTTGAGGGGCGATACCGTCTCAGTGAGGGGTGTTACTGTGATGTGTAAGCCCTTGTGCGGTGATCGGCGGGTCACGTTGAGCAGCCTGTAGGTGTCAGTGGTGTCTCAGTGTCCGGTGAAGGGCGTGTCGGTGTCACTCTGAGGTGTGTTTCAGAGTCGCCTTGAGACAGGTTCTCTGGGAGAGATCCGTATGGCAAATCTCAGATATCTTGGCTTCAACGTTGAGTTTAACTCATGGTCTGGCAGTCTACATTAGCGTAGGGTCATGTTAATTTCCTGATATCCTTCTCAAAGGAGTTTGTGCTTTAGGTCAGAGGTGATTCGAGATGGTGAAGGATGTTTGGCGTTTATAATGTGTCAGCGTCAAGCTTCTGCGCGGGTCACGGAGAGTGGAGTGTCAGTGTCATGATGTGGGTGTTACAATGAGGGGGGACTTGGTGGCACAGTGAGGAGTGTTGGCCCGACCATGAGGTATGTGTCTTTGACACTGAGTGGTATATCAGGTTACCAGCGAGTTTTTTTTTTTAATTTTGCTCTCACGAAGGGGGTTGCGTTAGTATCGCGGTGATAGTTGATTCCCTGTCACAGCGAGTCGGTGTTTCAGTGAGAGACGTGTGGCTGTCATTGTGATAGGTGTTTCTGGGTCCATGTGAAGGGTGTACCGGGTCACATCGCGGTGTATTTCTATGTCACGGTGAGAGATATGTCGGGATCACAGTGGGAGGTTTGACGATTTTACAGTGAGAGACTCGTCTGTGTCGTAGTGTTTGGTGACTTTGTGTGACAGTGGAAAAATGCCGATGTTACAGTGAGGGGTGTGTCATGGTGAAGGACCTGTTGTTGTCACGTTGGATGTGCCGATGTCACAGTAAGTGTTGCGATGTTGTCACGGTGACGACTGAGTGGGTGACGATCTGAGGGGTTTGTGAGCGTCTCTGTGAGGGATGTGTCTTTGTGACAGAGAGGGTTTTGTCGGTGTTTCCGTGGAGTGGTAGTTACTGTCATGATGACAGATGCGTCGGTTTCAAAGTGATGAACTTGTCTGTGCCACAGTGAGGGATATGTCCACATCACAGCGCGTGACCTGTCGGTGCCACGGCGAGAGGCAATTCAGTGTTACAGTGAATCGTTATTACATTAGTCTGTGTGTTGATATCAGGTTGAGGGATATGTCAGTATCATGTTGAGGGATGCGTAGGTGGGGGTTGTGTCGGTGTCACGGAGAGCGGAGAGTCGTGGACATGCTGAGATAATCTTCAGTATCACAGTGAGGGGTGTGTTGATATCACCGCAAAGGGTGTTTTTTCTGTTGAAATGTTGGGAATTAGTCCCTGTTACTAGGCAGAAGGCTGAAGAACAGGACCTCAGGGGTGGCGTTCTCAGGATTGATGCCAGTACTACATGACAGTGATGGTAAAGAATTGGAAGAGATGGCAGTTGAATGTTTGGCTGAGTTGTTCGTGCAGGGGCAGGGTTTTAGATTTTGGACCATTGGGATCTCTTCTGGGGAAGGCGGGACCTGTACAGATTGGAGCGGTTTCACCTGAACTCGAGGGGGAGCAATATCCTTGCTGGTAGGTTTCCTAGCATGGGTCGGGAGGGTTTAAACTAATTTACAAGGGGGATGGGACCCGGAGCGGTAGAGCAGTGAAAGAAGTGCATGGAGTAAAGCCAGCTCTAACTTGTAGAGAGGCTTTGAGGGAAGAGGAGCAGAATAAAGGTTGTAAAGGTAATAAGGTAAAAGGGCTAAAGTGTGTGTACTTCAATGCGAGACACGTCAGGAACAAAGGTGATGAACTGAGAGCTTGGTTACATACATGGCATTATTATGTAGTGGCCATTACGGAGACTTGGCTGACACCAGGGCAGGAATGGATTCCCAATATTGCTGGATTTCAGTGTTTTCAAATGGATAGAGAGGGTAGGGGGAAGGGGAGGAGAGTGGCATTACTGCTCAGGGATACTATTACATCTGCAGAAAGGGTGAGTAATGTAGCAGGATCCTCATTTGAGTCAGTATGGGTGGAAGTCAGGAACAGGAATGGAGCAGTTACTCTACTGAGGGTATTCTTTCTGCCCCCTGGTAGCAGAAGGAATACCGAGGAGCAGATTCGGAGGCAGATTTTGTAACCGTGCAAAAATAACAGGGTTGTTATCCTGCGTGACTTTAACTTCCCAAATGTTGATTAGAACTTGATTAGTTCCAATAGTTTAGACGGGACAGACTTTGTTAAGTGTGTCCAGGATGGATTCCTGTCTCAGTATGTTGACAGGCCGACCAGGGGGAATGCCATACTAGATCTAGTATTAGGTAACAAACCGGGTCAGGTCACAGATCTGTCAGTGGGTGAGCATCTGGGGGACAGTGATCACCTCTCATTGAACTTTAGCATTATCATCGAAAAGGATACAATCAGAGATGACAGGAAGAATTTTAATTGGAGAAGGGCAAATTATGAGGCTATAAGGCTAGAACTTACGGGTGTGAACTGGGATGATGTTTTTGCAGGGAAATGTACTTTGGACATGTGGTGGATGTTTAAGGATCTCTTGTAGGATGTTAGGGATAAATTTGTCCGGTTGAGCAAGATAAAGAACGGTAGGGTGAAGGAACCATGGGTGACAATGAAGTGGAAAATCGAGACAGGTAGAACAAGGCAGCATACATAAGGTATAGGAAACATGGATCAGATGTGTTTACTGAGGAATATAGGGGAGCAAGAAAGGAGCTTAGGAAGGGGCTGAGAAGAGCAAGAAGGCGGCATGAGAAGGTCGGCATGTAGGGTAAAGAAAAACCCCAAGGCATTCCAATTATGTGAAGAACAAATGGATGACAGGAGTGAAGGTAGGACCGATTAGAGATAAAAGTGGGAAGTTGTGCCTGGGGGCTGTGAAAGTGAGCGAGATCCTCAACGAATACTTCTGTTCGGTATTCACCAATGAGAGCGAAGTTGATGACGGTGAGAACAATATGAGTGAAATTGATGTTCTGGAGCATGTTCATATTAAGGGAGAGGCGGTGTTGGAGTTGTTAAAATACATTAGGGCGGATAAGTCCCCGGGGCCTGACGGAATATTCCCAGTCTGCTACACGAGGCAAGGGAAACGATTACTGAAACTCTGGGAAGGATCTTTATGTCCTCGTTGTCCACAGGAATGGTACCAGACGATTGGAGGTAGGCGAATGTTGTCTCCTTGTTGTAAAAAGGTAGTGGGGATAGTCCAGGTAATTATAGACCAGAGAGCCTCACGTCTGTGGTGGGAAATCTGTTGGAAAAGATTCTTAGAGATAGGATTTATGATTTATAGAGAATCATAGTCTGATCAGTGACAGTCAGCATGGCTTTGTGAAGAGCAGATCGTGTCTAACAAGCTTAATAGAGTTCTTTGACGAGGTGACCAGGCATATAGATGAGGGTAGTGCAGTGGATGTGATCTACTTGGATTTTAGTAAGACATTTGACAAGGTTCCTCACGGTAGGCTTATTCAGAAAATCAAAGGTCATGGGATCCAGGGAAGTTTGGCCATGTGGATTCAGAATTGGCTTTCCTGCATAAGTCAAAGTGTCGAGATCGAGGGAGTACATTCAGATTGGATGGTTGTGACTAGTGGTGTCCCACAAGGATCTGTTCTGGGACCTCTACTTTTTAATGATTTTTATTAACGA
The DNA here is from genome assembly GCF_030144855.1 of Hypanus sabinus. NCBI lineage: Eukaryota > Metazoa > Chordata > Chondrichthyes > Myliobatiformes > Dasyatidae > Hypanus > Hypanus sabinus. Next base: position 748,034 of record NW_026779939.1, read on the forward strand.
CCTGGAGGAGGGGTTAGAATGGTGGTTTGGCAAGTTTGCAGACTACACTAAGGTTGGTGGTATTGTACATAGTGTAGAGGATTGTCAAAGATTGCAGAGAGACATTCATAGGATGCAGAAGTGGGCTGAGAGGTGGCAGATGCAATTCAAACCGGAGAAGTGTGAGGTGGTACACTTTAGAAGGACAAACTCCAAGGCAGTGTACAAAGTAGAGTAGAGGGATCTGGAGGTCTATGTCCACAGATCCCTGAAAGTTGCCTCACAGGTTGATAGTGTAGTTAAGAAAGCTTATGGGGTGTTATCTTTCATAAGCCAAGGGATAGAGTTTAAGAGTCACGATGGAATGATGCAGCTCTATAAAACTCTATTTCGGCCACACTTGGAGTATTGTTTCCAGTTCTGGTCGCCTCAGTATATGAAGGATCTGGGAGCATTGGAAAGGGTACAGAGGAGATTTACCAGTTTGCTGCCTGGTGTAGAGAGTATGGATCATGTTCAGAGATTAAGGGAGCTAGGGCTTTACTCTTTGGAGAGAAGGGGGATGTGAGAAGACATGATAGAGGTGGACAAGATATTAAGAGGAATAGACAGAGTGGACAGCCAGCAACTCTTCCCCAGGGCACCACTGCTCGGTACAAAAGGACATAGCTTTAAGGTAAGTGGAGGGAAGTTCAAGGGGGATATTATAGGATGGTCTTTCTCTCAGAGAGTGGTTGGTGCATGAGATGCACTGACTGAGTCTGTGGTGGACGGAGATACTCTATTAAAATTTAAGAGACAGCTAGACAGTTATATGGAGGAATGTAAGGTGGGTGGTTATATGGGAGGCAGGGTTTCAGGGTCGGCACAACATTGTGTGCCGAAGGCCTTGTAATGCGTTGTACTATTCTATGTTCTATGTTACAGTGGCCATATATATTAGGGCTTTTGTTGTTCCGACCGATGCTAAACTCACCATGAATCCCCCAGCAGATACCCGTAATAATGAGAGCCGCTGTTAAAACGCAGATTAGCCATATGCATGAAGTAAATCTGTCTCTCGTTTTGGGTCGTTCACTGCCCATGCCGTCTGTGGAAAAATCATTCCTTGTCTTTGTCAATCCATCGTCATATTCCGTGATCACCCCCATCCCCCGCTCTTCTCACCCCTTTTGAGTTTAAATCACTCTCTTTTCCTCATGCAGAGCCGTGTGCGTAAATTATAAATCAGAACAGACCATTCGGCCCAGACTTTTTGCTATACCAGTTCTACCTTATACCAGAATCGGCTTTACTTTCAGAAGGTTCATTTCCTTCCAACCCCTGCACCTACTCGTGTTTGAGAAAGAGCCGATTAACCGCCTATATCGTTTTGCCTTCACCACTACCCCTGGAAGAACAATTCAGTCACCCATGCTCTCTGTCAAATCAAAACCTTGCCACTCACCTCTCCTGAAAAGATACTTCCTCTGCCAGTGAGAGAGGGGGTAAGGGGAAGCAAAGGGTCTGCGCACAGAAAGAGTAAGAAAGCAGGGGAAGAGGAAGAGCAGGAGAGGGTGAGACGGCAGAGCGTTTGGGCAGTGAAAGAGTGAGAGAGAATGAAGGGGAGAGTGGAAAGAAAGAGGGATATGACGGAAACAGAGGGAAGAGACGGGGTTGAGAGATGGATGGAGGCAAGAAGCAGTAAGGTGAATTTCCAGAGAGAAGTGGAAAAGAGGGAGAGAAGGTGTGAGACAATGTGGGGAGAGAGGATGAAAGAGAGAGAGGGGCAAGAGAGGAACGAGGAAGACGGTTAATGAGGGGAGGTAGCAGGAAAATAGGGAGGAGGGAGGGGATATGATGGAGGGGAGAGGGAGAGGGGGAATAAAGAATGAGGTAAGAAAGTATAAAGTGAGGTTAAATTTTATACAGAGCCCCTCCCCCTGTCCTCCATACCAATCAGCCCTCCCTCGGTGTTTGCTACATTCTACCCATCCCCACCACTCTCCTTTCTCAATGCCCCCTCCTCAACATCCCTCCCACAGTACAACCTCCACACCGCCCAGCCCATGACATTCTCTCTTTACTGTCACGAACCCACTGCACTGTCCCTTCCGCCTATTCCTTATCTCTCCCCCTATGCCGCCCTTCCCAGGCACTGTTTCCACGCCCCTTTTCGGAGCGCAGGCTCCTCATAAACAGAGCTCCACCCTCACCACCTTTTCCATCCGTTCAGCTGTGGACAGAGCAGTGAGAGTTAGTGAGGTTCCCTCCACCCGGCCGGTCGCGCACACCCGGGATTGAACACAAAATGCTCTCCCCGCTACCACGCCCCCACCCCCTGCTGATCCGACCCACTCACCGTTGGAAGGAGACTGTTTTGCAAAGTCGACATTTTCGTAAGTCTCGCTGCAGTCCATCTTGTTCAGGAATCTCTGCGTCTCTGAGCTCACAAAGGGGAAGGAACCGATGTCAGAGGAAGCCCGTGTTGAGAAGGCGGTCAGACCGACACCCTCAAACTCCAGATGGACAGCGCATAAAGAGAGGAACCCAGAGCAGGGGGTGGAAATGCAGGGAGGAGAGAGAACGATGACGTGAGAGAGCGTTGGCAAGAGAAATTAAAGTGGCGGGTGTTAGGAGAATATGGAAAGCGGTGAGAAAGGGAGGGGCGGGAGAGGGTTGAAGAATCGGAGTCAGCGGAGAGAGAGCTGAGTGCAGTGTACAGAGGGTGGAGCGGTGAGAGAAGGGAAAGTGTGTGGAGAGAGACGGAGGTTTGGGTAAGCCTGACGGAAATGGGGAAACAGAAGTGCACGGGAGGGATGTAGAGAATCGAGGGTGAAGAGTGTTTCGGCGAGAGATTGGGAAAGAGGGAGAAAAGAAGCTCTGAACGGGAGAGAGAGAGAGAGAGAGAGAGAGAGAGAGAGAGAGAGAGAGAGAGAGAGAGAGAGAGAGAGAGAGAGAGAGAGAGAGAGAGAGAGAGAGAGAGAGAGAGAGAGAGAGGGAGAGGGAGAGAATGACAGGAGGCAGAATGGAGGAGAGGGAACGCTACAGAGAGTGCAGAGAGATGCGTTGGGAGGGATGGAGGAGAAGAATATAGACGAAGGATGCGGAGAGGATGATAAATAGGAGAAGAAAGAGAAAAGGAATGGAAGGAGGGGAGAAGATATTGAGGACAGGAGGGAATGTCGGAGGGATTTGTGTCACTCATATAGAGCCTGTATTCCCCGGGAGATATGCATCCGCCGTTGGTTCCTGGTTTGGGCGTTGGTCTGTTCCTTCTCATCACCGGGGCTCCAGGTCTTCAGTCCGTGAGAAGCCATGACCCCAGGTCAAAGCCCGAACACACACCGTAGTCAGTGAGCCCACAATACTCCTTCGAATAAAGTAATCTCCTCCCCTATAAAAACTTTCCTGCCACAGGGTTACCCTCGCCTTCCACGTCCAGTGGCGCACTGTCGCCCTCCTTCTTTATTCCATGGCATTTTCTCTCTCTTTCTCTCCTCTCTGGCTCTGTCTGGCTCTCTCTCTCTCTCTCTCTCTCTCTCTCTCTCTCTCTCTCTCTCTCTCTCTCTCTCTCTCTCTCTCTCTCTAGTTCTCCTTCATCCTTCCCTCACTCTCCCTGTTCTCCCACAATTCCTCTCTCTCCCTTTCTCCCCTAACTTCCGCCCTTCCTCTGCTCTCGAATTAAGAGAAACTCGAGACAACGTCCTTTCGTTTTCGTCTCAGTTTCAAGAGGAACATCTTTCCTGCATCTATCTTATATATTTCTTAGATAATTGTATCTTTTTCCCTAAGATCTCTCTCATTCTTCGGATTCCAGTGAGTAGAGCGCCAGCCGACTCAATTCCTCCTCATTTTCTCCCCCCACCCCAGCACATCTCTGGAATAAACCTGGTGAGCCTCTTCTGCACCTGCTCCGAATCCTCAAGTAAGGACACCAGAACTGCCCGCAGCATTCCAGGTGTGGCTCCACCAGGACCCTGAACAGTTCCATCATAACCTCCCTGCGCTTTCGTTCAGCCCCTTTTGTAATGAAGGCCAAGATTTCATTTGCCTTCCTGACAGCCTGTTGCAGCTGTAAACCGAACCCTACCATTAATGCATACCATGAACAGTTGTCTATCATCAGCCATCTTCGGGACACTATACTCGATCCCCTCTTCCATATCGTAAATATATATCACGAACAGTTACGGGTCCAGCACCGACCCTGCGGCACAAGAATCACCACTGATTACGAAACAGTGTAACGCCCATGTATCCCAGCTCTCTGCTATCTTGCAGTGAACCACTCCTCCACCCATGCGAATCTCTCCCGCATCCATCATTCAGTGAACCACTCCTCCACCCATGCGAATCTCTCCCGCATCCATCATTCAGTGAGCCACTCCTCCACCGATTCGAATCTCTCCCGCAGCCATCATTCAGTGAGCCACTCCTCCATCCATGCGAATCTCTCCCGCATCCATCATTCAGTGAACCACTCCTCCACCCATGGGAATCTCTCCCGCATCCATCATTCAGTGAGCCACTCCTCCACCCATGGGAATCTCTCCCGCATCCATCATTCAGAGAGCCACTACTCCACCCATGCGAATCTCTCCCGCATCCACCATTCAGTGAGCCACTCCTCCACCCATGCGAATCTCTCCCGCATCCATCATTCAGTGAGCCACTCCTCCAGCCCTGCGAATCTCTCCCGCATCCATCATTCAGTGAGCCACTCCTCCAGCCCTGCGAATCTCTCCCGCATCCATCATTCAGTGAGCCACTCCCCCATCCATGCGAATCTCTCCCGCATCCATCATTCTGTGAGCCACTCCCCCACCCATGCGAATCTCTCCCGCATCCATCATTCTGTGAGCCACTCCCCCATCCATGCGAATCTCTCCCGCATCCATCATTCTGCGAGCCACTCCCCCATCCATGCGAATCTCTCCCGCATCCATCATTCAGTGAACCACTCCTCCACCAATGCGAATCTCTCCCGCATCCATCATTCAGTGAGCCACTCCTCCACCCATGCGAATCTCTCCCGCAACCATCATTCAGTGAGCCACTCCTCCACCCATGCGAATCTCTCCCGCATCCATCATTCAGTGAGCCACTCCTCCACCCATGCGAATCTCTCCCGCATCCATCATTCAGTGAGCCACTCCTCCACCCATGCGAATCTCTCCCGCATCCATCATTCAGTGAGCCACTCCTCCACCCATGCGAATCTCTCCCGCATCCACCATTCAGTGAGCCGCTCCTCCACCCATGCAAATCTCTCCCGCATCCATCATTCCGTGAGCCACTCCTCCACCCATGCGAATCTCTCCCGCATCCACCATTCAGTGAGCCGCTCCTCCACCCATGCAAATCTCTCCCGCATCCATCATTCAGTGAGCCACTCCTCCACCCATGCGAATCTCTCCCGCATCCACCATTCAGTGAGCCACTCCTCCACCCATGGGAATCTCTCCCGCATCCACCATTCAGTGAGCCACTCCTCCACCAATGCGAATCTCTCCCGCATCCATCATTCAGTGAACCACTGCTCCACCCATGCGAATCTCTCCCGCATCCATCATTCAGTGAGCCACTCCTCCACCCATGGGAATCTCTCCCGCATCCATCATTCAGGGATGCCTGCAACATCACACCTGCCAATCCGCAACTGCGCTGCTAGTTCATCTTCTTATTCCGTGAACCGTGTGCATTCAAATATATCACCTTCACTCCGGCATTAATCCTCTCTAGTTCTGTCCGCCTTCTCCTCTGCAACTCATCCCACTGACTGACAATTTGCCCTTTCAATAGCCTCTCTTCACTACACACTGCCTCTGTTTATAAACCAGTTACCTCATCTTCACCACAATCATCCGTCTTCCCTACGATACTTCATTGTTTGAAATATATCCAGCCCAGGACACTATTCATAAAATGATTAACCTATCGATGGAAACTGTCTGTGTTCTTAGCAGCAGCACCCCTCGGAATCCTCCCGAATCAAACCACTTGCATTTCCTGGGTTTTAGCATCTTGGTGAATTAATAATGAGCCCAACCAATTGGCCCGATACACTTTGTCTCTCCACAATCGGTCTCACAGGGAGCAATGTCACTTGCTCTCCACTGGGACTTGGAGCGTCTGGACAATATCAATACCATGTCGGGGGACGGATTATTGACAACAGCTCAGCATTCAGCTCAATCATTTCCTCATTTCTAATCAGCAGGCTCCAGATCCTGAGTTAGTAAATCCCCCTCTGCAACAGAGAGTTTGACTTCCTCACCGGGAAACCACAGTCAGTTTAGGTCGGCCATAACATTTCCCATTTACAGGCAGTGTTGAAGACAGATTAGGGAATTGGCAAAGCAGTAGCAGATGGAGTACAGTGTGGGGAAGTATACAGGCATGTAGTTTGCTACAACACATAAAAGCAGAGATGATTTTCGAAACCGGGAGAAAAATCAAATAGCTGCGGCGCAAAGTAATCTGGGTATCCCCGTGCACGATTCCCCGATGATTAACTTACTGGAGTTGTCGGTGGGGAAGGCAAAACGATTTTTGGCATTCATTTCCAGAGGTCGAGACTTTGAAAAAAAAAGGAGATTTAATATTAAGGCTTTAAAAGGCATTGGTGAGGCCTAATTTAAAGCATGTTGAGCAGGTTTGAGTCCCTTAAAGGAGGTGCGGACTTCGCACTGTGTTCCGTGGGAATGAATGACAATGATTCATGGGTTGAAACGCTTATCACAAAAGGAGCGTTTGATCTGGGTCTGTACTCAGTGGATTTCAGAAGAATAAAGTGTGACCTCATTGAATCCTATCGAATGTTGAAGATCCTCGACAGAGCAGCTGAGCAGATGAAGCTTCCTAAGGTAGTGTGGGCGCATACTAAAACTATCGAACACAAACTCAGAATCGAGAGTTGTCAATTTACAGTGGCGATTAGGAGGAAATTATTTTACCCCCACGGCAGTGAAGGAGAAATTACTGGACATTTTTCAGTGGGAAGGTAATAGCTTCCTGACTATTCTGAGAATTAAGAGATACGGAGAGACTGCGGGAGATTGGGACCAGGAAGGAAAACAAACTCTCAGTTTCGTGATTTTATATGTTTCTATAAAAATTCATAGAGGAGACCAGGACTGCACATAGTACTCCAGCTGCGCCCTCAACAGGACCCGGTACAGTTGCAGCATATCTTCCCGGCTCTTCAGTTCAATTCCTCCAGCAATGATGGCAAACATTTCATTTGACTCCCTGATAGCCTGCTGTAGCTGCAAACCAATCTTTTCTGATTCATGCATAAGAACGCTTAAGTCTCCCTGCACAGCTGCCTGCTGTATGTTGCACGAGGATCCTCAAATCACCTTGCGATGCAACTATTTGGTTGTTCTCCCCGTTTGGAGAATCATCTCTGTTTTTAACTGTTGTAGCAAACTACATGGCTGTACACTTCCCCACACTGTACTCCATCTGCGACTGCTTTGCCAATTCCCTAATCTGTCTTCAACACTCCCTGTAAATAGGAAATGTTATGACCGACCTAAACTGACAGTGGTTTCCTGATGAGGAAATCAAACATTCTGGTACAGAGGGGGATATTCTAACACAGTATCTGGAGCCTGTTGATTAGAAATGAGGAAATGATTGAGCTGAACGCTGAGCTGTTGTCAATAATCCTTCCCCTGACATGGTATTGATATTGTCCAGACGGTCGAAGTCCCAGTGGGGAGCAAGTGGGATTACTCCCTCTGAGACCTATTATGGAGAGACAAAGTGTAGCGGGCTAATTTGTTGATCCCAGTATCAAGTCACTGAGACGCTGACACCCAGGAAATGCAATAGGTATGATTCGGGAGGCTGTTGCTAAAAACTGAGACACAGTTTGGAATAGATATTCCTCATTTTCAGAACAGTGTCTTTGGCCTCATATATTTCAATAAATTAAGGATCGTAGGAAAAGTGTTTAATTTGTGGTGATGACGCGACTGGATCAAAAACAGCGGCAATGTGTAGAGGCTATTGACAGGGCAAATTTGCAGTCAGCAGGATGAACAGCAAATTAAAAAGTGGTCAAAATCGAAGAGGATGAATGACGTACTGAAGGTTTTGTATTTGAACGCACAATTTTAAAACAGAGACACATAGAAAACCTGCAGCACAATACAAGCGCATCGGCATCCAGTCGGCATCATAATGTATGCTCCCAAATCCAAGAATCATCCTTGCAAATCTCCACTACAAACGTCGCTGTGGTTTCCACGTCCTTCATTCAGTAACCAGAATTGAGCACAGTATTCCAAGTCTGGTCCAATATAGCTGCAGTATTATCTCTCCGCTATAAAAGTCAATCCCAAGTTTTGGCGATCAGTGGTGAGCGGCCTGCCGCACGTGTCGGTACTGCGATCGCGATTGTTCACGGTACACATGAACGATCTGGAATAGGGTATCGAGTGCAGTGTATCGAAGTTTGCTGATGTTACTAAGCTATGTGGAAAGACCAATTTATGGAAGATACGGAGAGACTGCTGAGAGATATTGATAGGCTGAGTGGGCGATGGTCTGGCAGGTGTTGTACAATGTTGGGAAATGGGATGCCATCCACTTTGGAAGTAAAATTGAAGAGTAGATTATTATTTAGGTGGTAAAAGATTGCAGCGTGCTGCAGTGCAGAGGGTCTGACAAGCTCCTGTGCATGGATCACAAAGTGTTGGTTTGCGGGTGCAGCAGTCTGTCAGGAAGGCAAATGAAATGCTGGTTTCCATTACGAGAGGGGCTCAGCTAAAGACCAGGGAGGTTAAGATGCAACAGTATAGGGATCTGGTGAAGCCACACGTGGCGTATTGCGTACAGTTCTGGTCTCGTCACTTGAGGAATGCCTTGCAGGATTTTGAGCTGGAGCAGATGAGACTCACAGAGTTTATTCCAGAGATGAGGAGCGGAAATATGAGAGATTGAGCCACCTGGTGCTCGACTCAATGGAATCTAAAGAAAGAGAGGAGATCTTAGAGAAACATAAAAATGAAATATTTAAGAGATATATAAGATAGAGTCAGGAATGTTGCTCCACTGGGAGCTGAGACGAGAACGAAGGGACGTTGCCTCCAGTTTCGTGCTGTTGATTTATTAGAGAGAGGAGGAGGAACTGCTTTTCCCAGAGAGAGAGAAGATTCTGTAGAATTCTCTGTCAATGAAGCAACTTATTAAATAAGGAGATGAAAGGAAGAAAAATACATTCGACAAAAAGCCGGAATGTGTGGTGGGAGAGATCGGGAAGTAAGGTTGTGAGATGGTAGGAGGGGTGAAAGGAGGGAGGGAGATGGGCCGAAATGGAGGTAGAGTCATGGGTCAATGGAAGAGATGAACGGGAAGGAGAGAGTAAAAGTTGAGAGTCGGCTGAGCATCCCAGTTCAAATGGCACCTCATCCCCAAACCTCACCCCTACAGGTGTGAGGGACGGGGAATATGCAGGGAGATCCGTAGTGGCGGTTGCAATCGGTGGGTGGGTGCGGAATTCTGCAGGTCAAGGCGACAGGAGTGTTAGTGGTGGATTGGATAAAGACAGTGGGGCAGATGGGGAAAGAGTGAAATAAGAAGAAGTGAATAAGGTGTGTGATTGCGTCGATGTGAGAAAAGAAGCGGAGAGGGGTGTAGAGAGAGGGCGTAGAGTTGAGGAAGGGAGGGAAGGAGCAGGAGAAAGGGAGAGAGGGAATGTTAAGGGAAAGGAGAGAGTGAGAGAAATATGCAAGAGAGAGAGAGAGAGAGAGAGAGGGAGACAGAGAGAGAGACAGAGAGAGAAGGAGAGAGAGGGAGAGAGAGAGGGAGGAGAGAGAGGGAGAGAGAGATAGAGAGAGAGTGTGAGAGAGAGAGAGAGAGAGAGAGAGAGAGAGAGAGAGAGAGAGAGAGAGAGAGAGAGAGAGGGGAGAGAGAGAGAGAGAAGGAGAGAGAGGGAGAGAGAGAGAGGAGGAGAGAGAGAAAGCCAGACAGAGCCAGAGGGGAGAGGAAGAGAGAGAGAGGAGAGAGACAGAGAGAGAAAATGCCATGGAATAAAGAAGGAGGGCGACAGTGCGCCACTGGACGTGGAAGGCGAGGGAAACCCTGTGGCTGGAAAGTTTTTATAGGGGAGGAGATTACTTTATTCGAAGGAGTATTGTGGGCTCACTGACTACGGTGTGTGTTCGGGCTTTGACCTGGGGTCATGGCTTCTCACGGACTGAAGGCCTGGAGCCCCGGTGATGAGAAGGAACAGACCAACGCCCAAATCAGGAACCAATAGTGGATGCATATATCCCGGGAAATACAGGCTCTGTATGAGTGACACAAATCCCTCCGATACTCCCTCCTGCCCTTAATATCTCCTCCCTGCCTTCCATTCCTCCCCACGCATCGTTTTTCACTCTCTGTAGCGCTACCTCTCTCCTTCCCTCTCCTCCGCTCTACACCTGTCATTCCGACTCTCTTTCTCTGTCTCCCTCTCTTTCTCCCGTTGGCCGCCTCTTTAATCCCGCTCGCTGCCAATCAATCGCCGAAACTGCTCACCCTCTATTTCCTACATTACTGCTCCCTACTCCTGTTTCCCCATTTCGGTCACGCTTACCCTCTCTCTCTCTCTCCAAACACTCACCCTTCTCTCAACCCTCTTCCCTCTGCATACTGCCGCTCACTTCGCTCTCCCCTGATTGCTAATCTTCCCCTCTCAACCCCTCATTTTCTCCACACTCTCAATATTCTCTCAACACCGGCCACTCCAATCTCTCTCTACCCGGCTCTCCCACGTCCTCATTCTCTGTACTTCCAGCGCTTCCACCCCCTGCTCTGGGTTCCTCCCTTTATCAGCTGTCCATCTGGTGTTTGCTGCTGTCGGTCTGACCGCCTTCTCAACACGGGCTTCCTCTGACAACGGTTCGTTCCCCTTCGTGAGCTCGCAGACACAGAGACTCTGAACAAGATGGACGGCGGCAAGACTTACGTGAATGTGAAGTTCGCA